>NW_028242058.1:0-96010 GCF_964263255.1 Lissotriton vulgaris | reverse complement strand
TTCAGGATATAGGTATAGGTGGGTGAAAATTGTGAGTAAATTTGTGGGGATTTGCTCACTCTGCTTTTTGCTTGGAACGCGGAGTCCTAGCAAAACTCCACCACCTGCCACATGGTGGGATTTTTACTCACATGTGACTCATGGTCATTAAGTTGGTGAGCTAGAATTTGTGTGCCCTAGCATGAATTTTGGGTGCTAGAACGCCTCCTGGTTACATTTCTTAATGTGGGCGGTCATGTCAGGCTACAATCGTTCGCACTGAGAAAGCTGCAACTCAGGTAGAAAATCTATCCAAGCAGCAGAAAGAAGCAGATCCCTCTGACATGCTGCATGATACTATTCGTGCTGATTTTAAAATGCAGACCAAGCTCACGGCGTTAAAGAATGTCGTGAGCAGCGCGACCTGCCGAAATCTGCCCTCTACCGGAACTTCACAGAATCTTGTAGAGTTTTTATGAAATTCCGTGCAGTAACCTCTGCAAAATCTTCTCACCCATAGATACAGGACCATCTGCTAAACAAGGGAATTTAGAAGGATTGAAAAAATAGATATAATACTCGCCAACAACTACTTCTCCAATGAAATCCCTATCCCAGTTTATAAATCCTTTGGATACATGTAAGTATAATGTTTAGTGAACACAAACACATCTTTTGACTCCAACCTGAGAAAAAATAATCATGGATGAAGACCCATAATCTTTAATTATATGTTCACAGAGCAACGTGTATAATTCGAATAAATGGAGTTTAAATAATAGGTTGGCATATGCTTCTGAATTTCTGACAACGAGACACTGTATATCAGGCTTGCATTCAACTGGGAGTCTGATAAATTAAGATATCTTGCAGTCTTAGGGCCCTATTTACAAAGAGACTTATGACTCGGACACTTACGAGTATGCAGTCTCCACACTTGGGGCAGAATCTCCAAACTGCAGTGCTCAATGTAGAGATTTTGCCGAGAGGACGGAGACTCAGCACATGCAATTTTACAAGTCATATGTCCCTTTGTAAATCGGGCTCCTAGTCAGGAGGTCAGTACCAAAAATGATTGTAGACAATATCTCCTCTATCCTCGACAAGGCACTAAATGATTTTGTAATTTGGATCAAATTTCAATTATCATTATGAAACAACGAGTGCAAACGATAAAGAGAGTGGTAGCACCTCAATTTAAATATGTCTTTGGCATGCTGCTTTCTGCATACTTCAAATTTATCAAGTGTGTAGAACTATAAAGTTGATGGGCGGCTGCCGCCCCTGAAGATGTATACATTAAAGGTTGCCACAATGAGCCAAAGCCTTTGACTCTCTTACAAAGAATTGTATTGTACTACACGGCTCACCATCTGTCACAGCTGGCGTACTACTTCACCTCTGCACTGTGGATCCTGGCTAAGATCGTGATTGAAAGACACTTAACCATGAACTTTTTGGGACTGGCATCCTGTACGGCTGAAGAACAATGTTACTTGAACCTGATCATCGAGTTCTAAAAGGAACGGAACCTGCTTAGACCTCTGAAATTAAAACATTGACAATTAATGACTTTTAGCTCTCACAACCTGGCTTGGAACTATTAATAGATGGCTGGCTTTTCCATAAGTTGTAGTGCTCCTCCATGAGAAGAATGTGAAATAATTTCAACATCTTAGAAGAGAAATATGACATGGGAAACACACACGTTTGAAGAAATACGCAACTGAAGTATTGATTGCAAGATAAACTGGGACGGTTACCTTTTGCAGTGCAAGCATCTTTGCAACAAGTAAGGTGCTGCACTACTGGATGTGATTTATTCTACCTACCTCACTGAAGTCCTCTCACTCTCTGGTCCACCCTGGGGCCCCCGTTTGAGCGGAGAGAGTGTTGATTGATCCACTCCCTGACTGAGGGGTCATTTTTGGAGGTTGGCATTTCAACTCTCACACTACTTATGGGGGGGACATTCAAAAAGAATGCTCATCCGGGCATGCAGCGGGCACGCTGCTGGCATGCCGAAGGCACACCAAAGGAAACCTGTCCACATCCAGATCGTGCAGAGAGCTGGAACTCCTGCCCAATTTACCCCAGGAAGAAAGCACTTAACACATTATAGGAGCCAAGAGCCTCAATCACTGGGATCCATAGGTATGCACCCAAAATGCTGTACATTACAACCAGACCACAACCTAAACTTACTTGCCCCAACTGCAAGTTATCCCTTACAGAGCAACCAATTAGGTACTGTAAGAATGGGATACCTAAGGCAAAAGAAAGGACACAGGAAAACAAACTTTTTAAATTCTCATTAATAAATGCAAGATCCCTAGTCAAGCACTGTTAGAAATGGGATCGCTGGTTGGCTAAGGCTAGCGCCAAAGCCAGGCAGAGACCACCACTCTAGTCAGGGCATGGGAGTTACATGCCAATGATAACTCCTGCTCACCCCTTGGTAGCTTGGTACGAGCAGTCAGGTTTATCTTGGAGGCCATTTATAAAGCATTTGTGCATGCACACAGCAACAGCATCCCAGGCCCACCACAAAAGGAACTCCACACAAGGTTATATCAAAAATAGCCTTTGTATTCTCATAAACACATTATCACACATTTACACTGTGCCAAATGGCATGGACAATATTCACAGCGGAATATATACAGGACCAGGTCAATCGGGCCACGGTCAGAACCATCAGAACAAGTAAGTAAATGCAAATCTAAAACACAACAAGTAACTACTGGTACCATAATGACCTGAGCATTATCACATTAGCAGTAGACATAAACCCACATTAGGCTCAAACCTCATCAGCATAAACACATTACGCAATGGTCCTCACTAGATTAAACACATTAGACCCAAACCTAATTAGCATAACCACATTACACCAGGCACCTCACCAGCATAGACACATTATGCCATACCCTCCTAAGCATGAACACATTACGCAATAATCAAGGTAGGTCAGGCATAAGCATAATCATAGGCAGGTACCATACTAGGAATAAACGATAGGCCTAACCACAGAACTGACCCCAGGCCATCAGGCCTTTCACTGGGGCGTCAGTGCCCTATCTCCAGAAATGTTAGGGCATCTTCAGGGCTATCCCATTATCCCTCTGGTGGCCAATGCAGCAATCAACAGTGCACCCAAACGTAGCAGCTGCCCACTATTTGCTGGGCAGCTGTGGAGCAGTAATTGGACCTGGGCACTCACTGTGCCTCTCGTGAAAATGTCCCCAAGCAAAAGAAGGGGTCTGGCACTACGACGCCTCCTGAACCCCAACTGGGGCTCCTCACCAAAATCTGCACCCATGTTGCAGTGGGCCGCTGCTGTGGCGCCACTGAGAAAACTGTCCCCAGCGCTGGGGAAGAACCGGTCCCCAACTTTGCAGTGTCCTGAGAGCCCCACTACAGGACTCTAACTTGCCAACTGCCCCAACTGGAAATCAGCACCGGCAGCTCTATTTACTGGGCTCCTTCCATTGCATTTCCGGGCCCCGCGAGTCCCTCCCATCGGGCCCTAATCATCACAGTGCCCCCTTCCCCGGGACACCTTGGGGGCACCTCCCTAGACGAACCACCGGGGCTTGGATGGGGCACTCCTCTCCCTCGCCGGCTCATCGCCAGTGTGGTAGGGGCAGGCTCTCACCTTGGATTTCACCAAGGCCCCCTCCTGGGACCCGGGCTTCCACATCAGGCTCACAGGGCAGGACCAAGACGGCGGGGTGGGCTCCCGCTGGACCCACACTCTCCTGCTTGCGGCCATATGCGGGGCTCCCCTCGTTCCTCCGGGAGCCCAGCCAACAACAGCTGCACCTCTGCTTTCGGTCAGCCCGCCCACAATCAGGCTTCCCAGATGCCTGACTTCCTATTTCGTGGCAGGCCGTGGCAGTGATTCCCTTTTCAGCATAGAAGTGCGGGGTAGGCTCCCACCACTTAAATTAAAGATAATAGTGGGGTGGGCACCCACTACAACAAGCGGCTATGCGAAATGGGCACCCGCTTTTCCTAATGAGCACCATGGCTGATATAATTGCAGGGTGGGCACCCGCAAGATAAAGGTGAATGCGGGTTAGACTCCTGCTGTCACGGCACCACAATGCGGGGTGGGCTGTCGCCGAAAATATCCATAACGCAGGGTAGGCTCCCGCTCTCCTAAACAAAGCGCAGGATGGGCTCTTACTTTACCAACATATTCCGTGGGGGGAATCCCCACATAGGGATTCCCTCGAAGTTAGCTGCAGCTCCGTGCTGCAGAGTCCACGCGCTCTTCCCTGGAGAAAGTATAGCGCTCACCATGCGCTAGGCGCAACCAAAAGAAAGTCTGAATCAGGGGGCAATGCTGGGCCCAGAGAGGCAGCCTTCCTGGCAGGTCCTCCTGGGCCCCAGCAGCAGCACGCGCCCTCAGCATCAGGAACAACACCCAGGACTGAACAACCTTATGGGGCCACAGCCCCTACTTTTATACACCCTTCTCCTTTGTCTGCACCAGCACAGGGCTTGGGGAACCAGCAAAAAACTGGTTCGGGGGGAATTAAGGCACTCCCTTGACAGGGCTCCTCTTCCCCATTGTTAGGTGGGGACTCGCCCTCAGACACACCACAGGGGGGCGGAACTAGCATTCACTAGGGAAGACACCCTCCTATTCAGAGTCAGGGGATTACCCCTCCCACCACTCTCCCTCCAGGTGTCCAATCATCTCACTCTGCCCCTCCTGGAGCCACCCACACCTCTCAGCTCCTGTCACTCACAAGCCAGACATGCAGTTCACATCAGGCAGGTAGGCACACAGCACACAGAATTGTCAACTTCTAAAAGTGTCATTTCTCCAACCGTCATCTGCGCACGCCATTGCTCAGCATTTATCCTCACGAGTTCATACATACTAAACTCACCCGCCGCTCCTCTCATACCAGGAATTACCATGGATACACATATCTCCCATGCATTCCTATGAGAGGGCAGGCCAATCTCACCACACATACACAGAGAGCGCACACACTTTACACTGGACCACAGTGCTAAAGTACTCAGAGGCCTAAAATCACCAAAACCAGGTTACAGAAAAAGGCTTGGAGAACACAAAAAGTTTTGGGGTGAACCTGCCAAATGGGCGATGTCCAACAAGCACAGACATAAACTTGCGCTTCATGCTGACACCTACAAGGCAGACATAATATTTGTCACAGAAACCTGAGCGAACAAAGCGTCAGGCCCCGATCTGATTGATGCCACACCCTTGGGCTACCAAATGAAGCATGTTGACAGGAAACTAACGAGAGGAGGGGGGATAGCAGTTATTATTAGAGACTCAATGTCTATAAAGTGTACTTCAGGCAGGAATGTCGCAAGTTGTGAAAACATATTTTTGCAAATTGAACTAACGAAAAATTATACATCAAATGGAATACTACTATATCACCCCCATGGGAAAAGAGAAGATTTTCTTTCTAGCTGGAGCACTCTAATAGAGCACAGTGTCCGACTATCTAGCACTGGGCGACTTTAATTTCCATCTTGAAAACAGCAAGGACAGTGACACCATCCATTTGTTAGAACTCATGTAGACTCTAGGCCTAGGTCGTGACCAGAGAATTAAAGGCCCCACTCATTCAGCAGGCCATTCACTGGATGGGATTTTTACAAACAGTAAAACCCTTTAGTTACAGATGTTCTTCCCCTGTTATGGTCAGACCATAAGGCTGTGCTTTTTTTCATCAGCCCACCCCAATCACAAAACGTACTCAGAGCATCATCCTTAGGGACCCAAAAATCCAGATCATGGAGCAAAATAAACACACATGACCTCGAAAAAACCCTGCTAGATACACTTCCCTCCTTAAATGCAGCCTACGACAATGTTGATATTGCGGCACATAATTATACCGCTTGGGTAAAAAAGGCCATGGATATTCTAGCACCGGAAAAAGTACAGAAATATTGTCGCAGCACCCCATATGAACCCTGGTTCTCTGAGTGCCTAAGGCTTCCGAAACAAACATGTAGAAAACTAGAACGATTGTGGAGATCCAAATACGATCCTCTTGATAGAGTGACCTACAAAAAAAACATTGCCGAACATAAAATCCTAATACATAGGGAGAAAAAAAAATATTTTAGTGAAAAAGTTATTTTGGCTGAAAATTCAGCCAAATAACTTTTGATTACAATAACTCACTTATCTAAAATGAGAACAAAAAATGATGGCACAGCAAATAAAACTGGCTCCACATGCACTGGGAATAATTCCCCTACCATCTTTGACAAGTTCTCTCCGCTAAACAAAGAGCAGGTTTTGAAAATTATAACATCATGCAAATCAGGGTCCCCACTAGACCCTGCCCCCCCCAAAAAAAAATATGCATTTAGCTCTGAGGGTCTTTGAAGTACAACTTACACAAATCCTCAACAAAGTGCTCTGTACAGGACATATTCCCACTGAATGGAAGATAGCATCCATCTTGCCCAAACTGAAAAAAGCAATATAGACCCCCAGGAATCCAGTAGGTATAAACTCATCTCTAGACTCCCATTCCTGGCCAAAGTACTGGAAAAATGTTAAATAATGAACTGATGGCTTGTATCGACAACAATAATCTGCTGGACGTCTCCCAATATGGTTTGAGAAAGACTCTTAGCACTGAAACGGCCTTGCTTGCCCCCTCTGAAGAACTCAGATGGACCATGGATAAAGGGGGTCAAGCAGTCCTGATCTTATTCGATCTCTCAGTGGCTTTTGACACCGTCAACCACACTATCTTGATCAACCGACTAATGGAGTTGAGAATAAGAGGCTTGACTATATTGAAAAACTTTCTAAGAAACAGAGGAAACCATTTAGTCTTGGGCAACTTTACGTCAAAACAATTCAGTTGACCATGTGGGGTGCCACAGAGTTCTTCAATAAGCCCAACCCTCTTTAACTTGTATGTTGCCCCCCTGGTCAAACTGATAAAGTCCTTAGGCTTCTCAGTTGTGTCCTACACCGATGACACACACATTGTGGTGTCAGTCTCCAAAGAGCAGGAAGAAGTGGGCCTTGGATTTAGCTCCTGCAGGATTCAAATCGATCACTGGATGAAAATTAATTGCCTAAAGTTAAATACTGGTAAAACAGATGTTCTACTTTTCGGAAATAACAGTTCTTTTTGGTCACCAACCTGGTGCCCCACAATACGGGACCCTTACCAACTCCAGTTCAGAAAGGAAGAAACCTGAGAGTCATCTTTGATGATAAGCTCTACTTTGGCCACCAAGTAAAAGCACTCCCTTCTTCTGTAGTTTATACACTAAAACTAGTAAAGAAAATCTGTCCATTTATTTCAAATGAATTTCAAAATACAGTGGTTACTTCCTTGATCCTGATCAAGCTGGACTATGGAAACGCTCTCTTTATCGGCATCCCAAAAAAGTCTCTATAAAAACTTCAGACTCTACAAAACACGGCGGCGCGACTTCTTGCCGGCCTTCCAAAACATAAATCAGACAACCCAAACAATCTGCACTGGCTACCCATAGCAAAATGTCTACAATTTAAGACATTATGCATAACCTATAAAGTCCTGCATAATTCTGGACCAAGCTATTTTCGCGAAAAGTTGACCTGGTATTCCCCAGGCAGAAAGCTCAGATCCTCAGACGCAATGCTACTACCCCTCCCCCCCCCCAGAGCAAAGCATACTGCCTGGGGTGGTAGGAGCTTTCTACTGAAGGAAGCTACACTCTGGAACGGCCTACCCCTGGCGATAAGGAAACGATCCAATATCCTGCTTTTTGGAAGCAAATAAAAACCTGTCTGTTTACATGCCATTATTGAGGAGTAATTAGTCTCCCTGCAGCACCGTGTTTTTTCAGCAGCAGCGCCAAGATGCCTTCAGCATTCAAGTGCAACACAAACTCAAAATCAAATCAACATGATTGCCTTGATAGATGGTTCTATTTCAAAGAATTCATTTCAGGTCTTTTTGGCAACCCATTGCAAGCTGATGGAGCGGTTGCTTAAATAATGATGGAAAGAGAATTTCTAAAGATTATTTTTGCTTATGGCCATCTTTTGCGTGTTGACCCCCAGATTTTTACCTGGACTGTTTTTCCAGCTTGTAGACCTCTATGAACATAACCCCAGCTAACAAGAAGTAAAGTGCCTATATTCCTCCTTTTAACACATTGAAATTGCCATTCCCTCTAATTGCAATATTAACTTACTTGTACGTCCCTTGTGTATGGTACAAAGTGTACCGATGGCCTGTAAGTTAAATGTTACAAATGGACTGCAACAAACATGGTGCTATCCACTACAGTGAAAGTATAAACATTACTGCAGACCGACCATTTGTCTGACCTGTCAAAATAATGACTTGCATCAACCTTCCTTTTCAATATTACTAAGCAACTTCTAATTAGGCCTTATTGTACATAAGGCAGGGTGCATGTACTTAAAAGTAGGACATGTAAATGTTTATTGTTAAAATTGTCCTTACACTGAAAAGGCCCCAAAAGCTATTTTGCATGTAGCAGGACTGCCTGTTTAATAGGAAAGCACTGAAATGAAATATTAAATTATGTAATGTTATCTCTAGATAGGAAGCTAGTACGAATTTCATACTTAGATTTTTGAAATATTTGTTCCAAGCCAAATTAACTGGTAAAGTCAAATTTCTAATATATATTTTGGAAAATGCACGTTTAGAAAGTTACCTTTTCCCCTTTATCCTATATGTTAGGGAGGGGCCAGGAGCCACCCCCACCCACAGGTTGGTGCCAGGTATAAATGTGGCACTAATAGTACCCTCCTCATAATACTTTCGGGAACTGTGGAAAACAGAGGGATACTAAATCTGCTGTTTGTGACCCGAGAAGACGCTATAAGACTGGGCTTACTCTCTTTCTTGTATCTACGAAAAAGCAAGGGACTCAGGCTCTAAAGGCTTACCTCCTGTTCAAGCTACAGGGACACAACCAGCTGCAAAATACCTTTACTGCAATTTCCAAGCTTACCAGGTCCATTTGGACCTGCCCTGGTCCATGCTGCTGGCCGCTGTTAAAGTGAGTCTCGACCCCCTAAGGGCTGTCCCTAAGGTCCTGAAACCTAGGACCTAGACACTTTTTGGATCCAAAGACCTCTTGAGTGCTGGGACCAACCTTCCAAGCTGTCACCTCTGGGCCAAAAATTCAGTTTTCCCCCACTCAGAGCTTTTCCACAGCAGGAAATACGATTCAGTGGGTCCCGCAGAGAAGGTATCTGGCATTGTGGCACCTTGTTTGACTACAGCATGCAACCTTGCCAAGCTGGAAGAATCTGAGCTCCAAAGAAGTGACTAGGTAAAAAGGTAAAAATTGTTGCAGTGCAACAGCACCATAAGTATCTGGCTGATGAGGGACCTTCCTTGCGTGTGGAATTCAAATGTCTCCCGCTCTTAGCTTTCCTGACAAAAATTGATGGCTTTACTGCAAACTTGTCCAGCGGCTATCTGACATAACGGAGCCCTCTTGGGCCACACCTGCTAGCTTTAGCCACAACCGGCAGCTCAGCCTTAACTTGTGGTCATCATTAATTTGCACCTAGGTACTCATCAAGTGCAACCATATTTCCACTTAATGGTTTTTGGTGCTAATTTGAACATGGAATAAAAAAAATTCATAGCTCTGGTTTCCCTGATTGGATATTTAACACTTTCGGTCATTTCTAAATTAAAATTAACTCTATTTTCCTAAATTAGTATGGGATTTTTCTTGTGCTGTTTTTGATTGTATTACAATTTTAATACTGAAAACATATTTTACACATTGCCTGCCTGCACTGTCCAATAGCTACCATATGGTTGAGCTTAGGTTTATTTAGCAACTTTAGTGGTTCATGCTGACATAGGTTGTGTTTACTACCTGTGGTGGGTACTCACCACCCTCAACTAATACCCCAATATCTTACAAACATACAAAGGGCAAATTGTCAAACTTGAAAGCACTGCTTGCGTGAGCTATAAGGAGCAAGACTATATATTTGCCTTTTTAGTTCAAGCATCAGTGTGCATGCGCTGTCTGGAAGATCTGCTGTAGTCCCTATACCAAGTAAAATCTCACCTGCTGCTTACCATAGGTTGTTTCCAACGTCAACCTTCTTTCATGCCTCATCTTTCATTCACGTTCCCAATACAGCACTTCCGTATAGAGCTCAGGCTCAGCTCAAGTACACATTAATTTCCCTTAATTAGTGCACGTCTGCTGTAATGCAGGTACTATTCTTCTTTGCCAAGCCTCTTTATATCGTTGTTTAGAAGAATTTTTTTTTAATAGTTGCTTTTCAGCCAATTCCTGCTTGTTTGGTTTCGCTTCATCTGTCATTCTTCATCTTCTTGGCTTAGCGCGGTGTCCACATCCCCATGTCTGCTTCATGGTGTTTGTGTTTTATATATTTTTCTGTATAATGCCAACCCTCATCCTCCATTACACCGTCCCCCTGCTCTCCAGAACACATGGTGCTGCCTCTCCTCCAGTTGAAGTCAGTGCTCCGCTACTGCCCTAGACCTGCCTTCTTCCACTTTGAACCTCACAGGCAGGCCATGGACAAGGCACAGGCAGGATCTGTGAGCTTCCCCAGGATGCAGGTAAGGAAAGCAGTTCCCAGTATAATTACTCTAGAAGGGGGAAAAAGGCTGTCTTTATTTAAATACTTGTGTCTAGGTCAGGAAGTTATTAGCTGCCGAATCACGAATACAAATTAGTGGGCATATTAAATGGGATTTGGGTAGAAAGCTGTTTTTCAACAAGCCTTTGTATTTTGATCCGATCCTAGTTTACTTTGCAAGTGCTTGTGTTTTCCGCTGATCCTCGTTAGACGCTGACAGACAAATGAGGATCAGCTGAAAACACAAGCACTTGCAAAGTAAACTAGGATCGGATCTAAATACAAGGGCTTGTTTAAAAACAGCTTTCTACCCAAATCTCATTTAATATGCTCACTAATTTGCATTCATGATCGTTTTGCTTCCTTTTAAGTTGGATTTTTAATATTCTTCTGTACTCTTGTAGCTTTGTTGCGAAGTATCTAACTACACAGCACTGTGACCTTTAATGGGCACCTTTTTCCAGGAATGTGTAATGCACATGGGTTATCCTAACTGGATTAAGTTATGGAAATCTGTTTCTACTAAGCTTAGCACTCACAGAATCATGGAAGCGAGATAGAAAAGATTTTGGGTAGATAAAATATGCTATATCCGCTCTCTCAGGCCGTCTCAATCCTCTTTTATGTGTGTCCATCCATCAGATGTTTGCTATTACTAATGCAGGATAAATCTTCAAGCATAAGTACTGCAGAAGAGGTAAGGATGTTGCTGAGGAGAGTTCTAGACCCAAACTCTCCTCCTGGCAGCTGCAGAGCTTAAACTAAAGAATACTCATACCATGCCAGTGCCAAAGGTGAGAAGCCTCATGCCAGGGAAGCTTCCTTCACCATAAATCAAGAATTGCCACCATTATGCCTGGCCAGCACCTTTCCATATGTGGGCACTGTCATGTGATGGGTGTCAAGAATTACTTCCAATATTCCAAGGCCAGCATTTTGCTGTGGGTGCCCTGACACCTCATGCTGTGGGTGCACCTATACGCCAAGAATTGCCACCATGTGGAAATTAGCAAAATTAATGTACCTAAGCGGCGTTCATTTGCCCTCTCCCGTCCCCCTCCCTGTAGGCACCACGTATACCCTGAAATGTTGACCGCATCATTCTGCCAATGAAAGCCCGTGCCCATATGTACATGACAGCCATTTTAGGCCATGGCCTCTCTGTCCGTTTTTATAAAATCCCCGGCTTCCCTCCTGCGTGCATTTGAGCACCCCCCTCCCACTCTCACATGCATAGACCATGAAACCCAGCACTCTGCGCGACCCTGCTATGAAAGGCAACCCTCCTGCTTGACCCAGGCACCCCCCCCCCCATTTCCCTCTTGAAGAAGCATCCTTCGCCTCAGCTGACATAGCCCCCCAGCTGTATCTGACTGCCCCTGTTCTCTCATGTACGGGTCATAAGACCTCTCTCTCTCTGTGCGACTCTGACCCTGCGCGCACCCTGACCCCCTCCTTCTCCCTCACATGGACAAGTCATAAACCTTCCTCCTCTGCAAGACCCTGTCCTTGGGAGTCACGGCCGCGCCTGACCAAACACCTCCTTTCCTTCCATGAATGCCCCTCTGTTGACAAGCCTTCCCTCCGCGCTCGATTGTCCACGCGGCATGAATACCACTCCTTTGATGACCTCTTCCCCCGAGTCCGGCTGACCACACATGTCCGAGGCCATCGCCTGAGCCGGGAAATACCATTTACTGCCCTTATTGTATGAAGTCACTCCTCTTCAAAGGATCCACTATTGATCCTGGCCACCCCACCCCCTGGGCTATGATCAGGCGCACACATCCTAAACTGTTGACGGAACACTTAGCTGCGTGATTACCCTCCCCTCTTATCAGCAGGTCAAGGGTCCCTATTGTGAACACATGTGGGGTAGGATTGACACAAGGATCATGGGGATGTATTTTCCTTGTTACACAATATCATGATTGTAGTGCCAAGTGTTCTGCAAAGTATAAAAGACAGAGTCTCAGCTCACTTGGGAGAGCACCTCGAGACGATACCTTGTTGTCTGATCTGATGTGTTCTGCTCCGTCGGAATAAACTTCTGTTTCCTGCCTTCTGGTCTCCGGCGCCTGCCTCATTGCTTGGTAATTTGAATGGTACTAGGGCGGTTAGCGCCGGGCAAATCTTGAGAAAGGTCCTAGCCCTACCTTTTTCTACAATTGGCGTCCCAAAGCGTGGGGCCCATCAGCGACACGTGGATCCAGTGGGAGAGGTCCCGATGACAGAGTGAACGACTGCAACGATCGGGAAGAGCTCATGTCCGATAGACCCTCGTCTGACAGCCGATCATCCGACCTTCACTAGTTCTGAACAGACCTCTCTCGAGTGATCCACGGTCCTGACTGGGAACCATCAGGAGTGCCACGGGCATCACGAAGAAGAGAGGACGATCGGGCGCTGGATCCAGGAGACAGGAAACCGTCCATGCGGTCCGGGTAAGGTCGTGTAAACACGACAAATTAAGAAAAGATTGTTTTGTTTGGATAATACTAGTATTACGCTTTGTTGAAACCTCTGGAGATTCGCTGTCTGCAAACGGGGAAAAACAAACAGGCTCTCTCTTTGCAAACAGTGAAGGATAGGTAACGCAGACTTTTGTCCCCATTGTAATCCGTCGTGCCTATCTTCCTCCCCCACTGTTTCCCGAACTGTCGTTCGTGGATTATTGTCTGGAGATTCTTTGTCTGCAAACAGGGAAGAACAAGGTCTCTCTTTGCAGGTAGAGAAAGAGTGGGTAGCGATAACTTTTCGTGCCCACTTATTCTCCCCACTGAATTGTTTGATTGGCCGATTATTCGGTATTGGTTCGTTTGAGGTATTCACCGCCGCCAAACAACGGAGAATAGAAATATTCTGCCTAGTCTTTGCCCGCTGTGATAAGATAGGGAGTGCAGACTTTTGTCCCCGGTGTAACCCGTCATGCCTATCTTCTCCCCACTGGTTGGTAGCCTGTTTAGCCCGGACCGCTTATTAGAGATGAACCATCCAGCTCCACTGGAGGGCACCCCTAATAAGGACATGTTCACTAAGCATGGACTAGTCGCTATAGCTTATAATAGGTTATGGCATAAAAATACAAGAAAAGGAGTTGAGCGAAATCAGTAGGCCACTGAGGAGTTATCAACTTCGCTAAAAATAAAATAAGAAACGCTAGAAACAACCCGTAATAAGAAACATACAAATGGCGAGGGAAGACAAGTTTGACAGCAGGCAAGCCACGAGGTAGCTAGGTTCCGTTGCCTATTCCTGCCCTAAACATGTCTGCCTCATTGCCCGCCACGCCCAAATAACGATCACATGAAATAGAAACAATCCGATAGGTACCTACCCTCATTCCGGAAGCTCCCAAAGTGCAACAGGTCCGCGGTTACGCCCATCCGGAAGGCGAGGCCTCGAGGCACGAGGGGCTCGCCTGACCACGGTCGGGAGGAGATGATGTTGGGCAGGCGGTCCAAAGAATGGCAGAGTCCTCTCCTTCTCTCCTCTTCCGCTGCCCTGCAGGCCACGGGGGGGGGCTGTCTTGCTTCAGCCACCGACCACCCCCCCCCCTCCTGTCTCTCGCCTGGTCCGACCCACGAAGAAGGCAGAAGCCGAAGGCGAGAATGGCGGCGAATCAAGTAGTCCCGCCACATGTCAAATTCCCTGGATAGTTACAGGTAGTGCTGCCACATGTCGACGCCTGGACAGTTCCAGATAGTCCCGCCACATGTCAAGGGAAAGGGGGGGCTGTCTTGCCTCAGCCGCCGACCACCCCCCCCCCATCTTCAATAGCCAGCACGGCCAATATCGAGACGACAGAGCCGAGTAACGGCGCGGGGTCGCTGGAAGGGGGAGGTGACGCGAACGAGCCTCCCCCACCTCCCTCCAGGTGGAGGCTTCCAGCGACACCCCAATGCTCTTACTTAAAGAGGGTCAACATCATAAAGCGGTCTTCTGCCCAGGACGGGCACACGCTCCATGCCTTCTCCCCTCAACCTTGAAGATTCTATAAGAGCCGGGGGGCTCCGATCCCTCCACATGGGTGCCCCCGCCCCCTTCACTGGGAACCACGACACCGGTGCAACTCCTGCCGGCACCAGCCTCGGATTGGAAATGGCTAAAATGAAGTCACGGCACGGGCTTGTTCAGTTCCGGAGGAACGCCAGGATGACCCGGTAGGAAAATTATTGCCGCCCTTCCCACTCTTTTGACTCATGGTCCACATTTGCTAAACTATTAACCACATAGCGCAAAACTTTTTGAACTACCAACGGAAAGTTCTGGGCCAACCACGCGAGACTCGAGACTCTCTGACTGTACTGGAACTTGCCTGACCCCACCTAAAATGGCGCCGCCGCAAAATGAAACGTACTTTGAATAAACTTTGTTGCACCCAGGTTGCGCAGCTTGTTGTCCCGAGATCTATGTGCAGTTTTTGGGATAATGAAAGTAGATATGAAGGGCGTTGAGTATGTGCTTGAATAATGAATTGACTTAGGGTGGGTACTGATTATGATTTGGAAAATGAATTGGTGTAACTTAGATAACGAATGAGTATTGGATAAATGAATTTTTGAATTAATTAAAAATGAATTCTTGAACATGCATCATGCTTGCTCTGTAAGGAAATTTTAATACGATTTTATTTGCACTGCTGCACTTTATGCAATGAACTGCCACCAATTTCGTTTATTAAAAGTATTTTGAAGAAGAAAGCATGGTCGTAGCAGTTGCATTAATGAGTTTTGGATGCCTTACTACTGTGAGCGAAGAGTAAGTATGATGAAGGATAAAGATCAAAAGGGATCAGATATTTAGCAGCTACCTTATGTGCCACAAGCAGCCGGAAAAGTGTTTCAGATACCCTTAAAATGACACCACAGAAAATGCCACCTGACCGTCACCCTTGCACTCGATAAAGAGGGTTACGACCAAGTAGCTCATGTAGATACTCAGATCGTCAATGATTATCTATCTGACACCACTGGTCCCTCTGGGCTGAAATGCCGAAATGGCAAGGGAATGCGGTACAAGGAGGTAGGGCGAGTATATGGTAGGTAAAAACATTTTCGAACTACTGCATGATGATGTGCTTTGAATGCTGCCCCCCCACCCCTTCTTTTCCTCCCTTCTGCAGGACACGTCAGAACGTCGGCTGAGGTGTGGAAGAGCGACGGTTGGACCACCGACGAAAGAGGGAAAGGGGGAAATATGTGTTTAGTCGTTATAACAATAAGATTTTAAAAGACGTAGGCTTAACATGACTGTTCCTCCTTAGGACATAGCGACTGAGAGGATGGACTGACATAGAAACTGGACAGGTACTGGATGACGAAAAATTGACTAGAAATGACGTGTTAAATAATGTAACTGGACGTTTGACTAGGTAGGGAAAGGACAAAGAAAATTTATACGGGTGAGGGTTGCCACGGCACCACCCGTCTAGGAAGTTAGAGATGTTGCTGATGTTCAAAAATGCACTACCCCCTTTCTCACACTCTTATAGATATAGCCAAGCTGTCCGACTGTTCTCCCGATCAATACTTGCCGTTGCCTCAGCCTGGAGAACTTCCCACCAAAGAAGGGAACAGAAAAATGGCTTAAGATTCAACCATGGGTAACTAGCACGACCAGGTTAATTACTGATCAACCAGCCGACGTGTGAGTATTGGTAATTGGGAACGCTCGCAGGCGTGACAAGCGAGAAGGGAAAGGGGGGAAGGGTAGAAGGAACTAAGCACGTAGATAAAACAGGATAGTAAAGATACGTAGGATATACATATAAAAACAGATCTTGTAGGCTAACAATTGTTTCCTGTCCTGTCGTGAATGTCTTATATATGTGTAATACATGTGCCGTCTTCCCTGTCTGAGTTTGTGTATAATGTACGGATTTATGTCTTCCCTCTGTCTGTATCTGCATGTTACCTAACCTTTGCTGTTCTGTGTTGTAAGCGCACTAAATGACCTATTTTTGTACACGTCTCTCTCTCTCTCTCCCTCTCTCTCTCTCTCTCTCCCTACATGTCATACGTGTACCGAATGGCTCGTTTAGATTGCGGACGACTCTCACTCTCTATGAGAGTCTTCCTATTCTCTCTCTCTCTCTTTTGGTAAAATCGTGCCCCACCGGCACCAGTCTGATTGGATATTTATTGGATGCGAAGGTGTTCAGCGAAATTGGCTGAAACTAAAATGATTGTACCTTGCCATATTACTGCCTCTCCTTTCTGCAAAATGAATGAACTTGAATTGGCTGAGAAGGAAAGGACAGGTAAGACGACTAAAGTCCCCCAAATCTGGCCATTTATAGGGGGACTATATGTCAATGGCATCCTAATTTTTTATTGTTAGAGACAAGCGCCAAGGTCCAGATTGACCCCCAATGCCCAGATTGCCCCACCCCCTTTGCACCTAAGCGCGAATGCCCGAAGCGTCCCAGCCCCACTTGATTGACCCCGGCTACTGTCCCCGATATATATATGATGACCATGAGTAACTGCCGCCCTTCGAGAAAAACCTGTTTGACCCTGTCTTTCAATGATTGCACCCCGCTCTGTTTGAAAGAGTTAGCCAGCTCTAAAGGGAAATGTAAGACTGTTCAGGCTCGGGTTAGAAGGACGAGTCTCCCCTGAATGTTGTCAATCTTGGGGTTTTTGTTGAAATACGCAGGTGCTAAGAGTCTGACCTCTGTCCATATATGTCATGAACGAACGCCGATTAGACTTGGTGCGAACGCAGTAGAAATACCCACCTACTTACTTCATGGTAATAGACTTCTGACTATGACCAATGAGCATAACGCCAGGTGCTAGGATTGCGAGTGGAATTCAAATGTAAAAATCTCTTCTCCTGCCAGTTCTCTAAAACTTGTTTTTACCCATTTAAAGATACTCAATCACCGGAGGAGAAGGGCCGGACGTGACGCACAGCCTGGCTGCAGATCATGAGACACATGCGACCTCGACCAAAGGTGGAGCCGCAGCACAACAAGAAACGGGACGAGGCAGCACTCTCAAAGGCAGTAAAGGAAAGGATGAAGGGCTGTCCTGAAGCTCTCTGTCCGCCAACCCACGTGTGCCTGGAGCCTCCGTCCCTCTTTTCAAGCCCGATTGATGGGCCCGCTTGCTTGTTATCCATTGCTCCCTTGGTCCCTTTGGTGTGTCCCAGGAAATCTGCTCCCACTCCGCCCTCTCACTCCCATCGACTATTTGAACGACACACCCTCTTTTCCATGTGACTTCTTGCCAAAAAGGAAGAACAGCCTTCGGGTGGGGATAGGGTGTTGCCACGGAAATATAGGTGCCGAGCATAAGGCACCACTAAACGGATTGGTTAGGGAACAGGACTGTGGTCTAACAGCAGAGGACTGACTGCACCCTGCAACGCGTAAGGATAAGACCCGAGCTGGACCTGTAGCTCCACCGCCGGTGCTCAACAGCGCCAACGAAAGGACGCGGACTAGAGCCTACCAGTGATGGCTCACTGCTAAAAGACACTGGAACGAAGAAATCTTGTATATTGAACTGAATTCCACCCTCAACTACTTGGTCAAAATGTTCATTGGTCACATTTTTTAAGTCAGAAACATTTATGCTATGTAGTGCTTTTGAAATGATAGGAACTCGACAAATGCAATTTCCTATGTGCTGCATTCTGCCCATCACATCAACTGTTCATGATTTTTATGCAATATGTTAGTATTGACAAATGCTATTTCATCAACCACATGTTTATATGTACGCCCCTTAACTAGGAAGGATAGGAAAATGAACTCGCTTATGTTAAAAGCGGCGACTGTGGAAATTAGCAAAATTAATGTACCTAAGCGGCGTTCATTTGCCCTCTCCCGTCCCCCTCCCTGTAGGCACCACGTATACCCTGAAATGTTGACCGCATCATTCTGCCAATGAAAGCCCGTGCCCATATGTACATGACAGCCATTTTAGGCCATGGCCTCTCTGTCCGTTTTTATAAAATCCCCGGCTTCCCTCCTGCGTGCATTTGAGCACCCCCCTCCCACTCTCACATGCATAGACCATGAAACCCAGCACTCTGCGCGACCCTGCTATGAAAGGCAACCCTCCTGCTTGACCCAGGCACCCCCCCCCCCATTTCCCTCTTGAAGAAGCATCCTTCGCCTCAGCTGACATAGCCCCCCAGCTGTATCTGACTGCCCCTGTTCTCTCATGTACGGGTCATAAGACCTCTCTCTCTCTGTGCGACTCTGACCCTGCGCGCACCCTGACCCCCTCCTTCTCCCTCACATGGACAAGTCATAAACCTTCCTCCTCTGCAAGACCCTGTCCTTGGGAGTCACGGCCGCGCCTGACCAAACACCTCCTTTCCTTCCATGAATGCCCCTCTGTTGACAAGCCTTCCCTCCGCGCTCGATTGTCCACGCGGCATGAATACCACTCCTTTGATGACCTCTTCCCCCGAGTCCGGCTGACCACACATGTCCGAGGCCATCGCCTGAGCCGGGAAATACCATTTACTGCCCTTATTGTATGAAGTCACTCCTCTTCAAAGGATCCACTATTGATCCTGGCCACCCCACCCCCTGGGCTATGATCAGGCGCACACATCCTAAACTGTTGACGGAACACTTAGCTGCGTGATTACCCTCCCCTCTTATCAGCAGGTCAAGGGTCCCTATTGTGAACACATGTGGGGTAGGATTGACACAAGGATCATGGGGATGTATTTTCCTTGTTACACAATATCATGATTGTAGTGCCAAGTGTTCTGCAAAGTATAAAAGACAGAGTCTCAGCTCACTTGGGAGAGCACCTCGAGACGATACCTTGTTGTCTGATCTGATGTGTTCTGCTCCGTCGGAATAAACTTCTGTTTCCTGCCTTCTGGTCTCCGGCGCCTGCCTCATTGCTTGGTAATTTGAATGGTACTAGGGCGGTTAGCGCCGGGCAAATCTTGAGAAAGGTCCTAGCCCTACCTTTTCCTACAACCAGTGTTCCAGCATTATGCCAATGAGTAGTTTAGCATAGGGCATGGATACCCCACTAATGTTAGGAGTAAATTTCAATGAGCTATTCCCAGCATTTTGCCAGATGCCACATGTGCTCGTGCAATGAAAGTACCTAGAATGAATGCTCCGGACACAGTGTGCACTACAGTTTCCCCCGACGGGAATAACATCTGATTGTGACTCTGATGAGTGCTCTTTAACAAAGTGAACAAAACGTATTTATGCACAGACACTAAAACAAACCGAAGCACTACACATTTTAATACGTGTAGACACAATCTTGATGAAGTCGGTTTAATTTCAAGGACATGATTCTTGTCAATAAATCTTTCACCTGAAAGCTAGTCTTTATATTCTTTTGGGACTAGCAATGTACTTCATCCCAATGCATTTTGGGCTGAAAGAGTAGCCCTTCATCAGGTATATTAAATTCAATCAAAGACATGGTGGTCTGCGGACCCCAGCAGGCCAACATCCCCGTGATTTTAGTGATTCCCAATGGGTCTCAAATTGCAGCCTACCTCATTAATATTCATGTGGTAGGTCCATTTACGACCCACTAGGAATCACTACGTTTTACATTAGGAATAACGATTGCCAAATTGCCATTCGGATAAAATCGCAATTGGGTATTCACTGCCTCCAATATTGATACATGTGGCAATTGGTACCTAATTTAGAATTTGACAGAAGGGTTACTCCATCACAAATTTGATGGATATCACGTCAAACGTATTACAAGTGCCATAGGTTATGAAGCCATTCCAACAAGGCGTACGGGACATCCATAATGAGTAACCATCAGTCAAACTCCTAATCATGCCCATAATTTTAAATTAATGGCAACTGTTAGACCTGGCATCCTTGGTGTGATTGTCCCCTAAGCTTTTGCCTTCAGACCTCCTGCTTTTGCTGACTTTGTTAATGCTAGCAGTAGCACTCTGCACACTATTTATCATTGCTGATCTGTGCCAAAGTGCTTGTGCTCTCTCCTAAAAAAATATTAGATTGGTTTATACCTAATTGACATATTTAATCAACTTGTACGCCCCTATTACAGTGGCACTACCTGTGCCCATGGCCTGTAAATTTAAGTGCTACTAGTTGCCTGCAGCACTAATTGTGCCAACCACTAAAGTAGCACCTTAAGCTTGTATCAGGCCTGCCATTGCAGCCTGTATGTGTGCAGTTTTAAAACTGCCATGTCTACCTGGCAAAACAAACCCTTTGCCAGGCCCAAATCTTCCTTTTTAATACTTCTAAGTCCCCCCCGAGGGTAGGCCCTGGACCGCCAGAGGGCAGGGTGCAATGTATTGAAGTATAACATGTACATTTAAGTTCTACAAGTTCTGGTAGCGAAAATCTCGTACATTTCTTTTTCACTACTCCAAGGCCTACCTCTCCCATAGGATAACTTTGAAGTTACCTTTTTACTTTTTCCAAGTGTAATTTTCAAATGCGAACCGGTGACCAGTACATGTTTGGTGTCTCTAGAATTGTAATGAAAAATCCTAACGTATGGTGAAGTCGCATTTTAAATTTCAAATGTGAAAATGCCACTAGTAGAAAGTTAAAGACACACAATTGATAGACTGAACGCTGAACAAATCAAAACATTTACCCCCAGTCACGAGATCAGAGTTAAATCCATTATTATTTTGCTCACCATGCAAAGCCAGTTTAGACCTAGCCCTATGCAAATCAGCCTTGATCCTGTGCCTCATGTGAACAGTCCAACCAGAACTGCCAAAACTGGTCCTCCCTGGACCGTAAACAAGCATCCAAGGACTGGTTCCGGGGTTTTACCCCTCATCAGCAAGGATAGCTTGAATCCAGTGGCACAGTGAGCCCGGGACCCACGTCTGGGCATACACGGTGCACTTAGGGCGAGAAAGTAAAAGACACACAATTGATGGACAGAATGCCAAACAAATCAAAACATTCACCCCCAGTCAAGACATCTGGGTTAAATCCATTATTCTTTGCATATACCTGGGTCTGAACTGAGGTGGTAAAGTGAGCTAAAGAATGACAATGGATTCAACACAGATTTGTGACTGAGGGTGAGTGTCTGAAAAGTTTCAGCACTTTGTCCATCATTTCCTTTTGTTGGTTTGTTTGCCCTAAGTTGTAAGGGAATGCTCAGGCGTGGATCCCTTGCTCACTGTGGCACTAGATTTAAGCTAGCCTGGCTGATGAGGGGTGAAACCCCAAAACCGGTCCCAGGATACTTGTTTCCGGTTCAGGGAAGACCTGGCTTAGCAGTTTGGATTGGACTGTCCCCATGAGGCATAGGGTCAAGACTGATTAGCCCCTAGCTGGGTCTGAACTGAAGTGGCAAAGTGAGCTAAAGAATGATGATGGATTCAACCCAGATCCGTGACTGGGGGTAAGTGTCTGAAAAGATTCAGCCTCCATCCAACATCTCCTTGTGTTTGCTTTGTTTGACCTACGTTGGCACAGTATGCCCAGACATGGGTCCCTTGCTCACTTTGCCACTGGATTCAAGCTAGCCTGGCTGATGAGGGGTGCTACCCCGAAACCATTCGCAAGATGCTTGTTTCCGGTTCAGGGAAGTCCTGGCTTGGCAGTTTGGGATGGACAGTTCCCATGAGGCACAGGGTCAAGACTGATTTGCAAATGACTGGGTCTGAACTGAGGTGCCAAAGTGAGCTACCGAATGATGAAGGATTCAACCCAGATCTGTCACTGGGGGTGAGTGTCTGAAAGGTTTCAATACTCGGTCCATCATCTCCTTGTGTTTGCTTTGTTTGCTGTACGTTGGCATAGTGTGCCTAGACGTGGGTCCCTTGCTCAATTTGCAACTGGATTCAAGCTAGCCTGGCTAATGAGTGGTGTTACCCCGAAATCGGTCCCAGGATACTTGTTTCTGGTTCAGAGAAGAACTGGCTTGTCAGTTCAGGCTGGACTGTTCCCATGAGGGACAGGGTCAAGAATGATCTGCATATAGCTGGGTCCGAACTGAGGTGGTGAAGTGAGCTAAAGAATGATGATGGATTCAGCCCAGATCTGTGACTGGGGTTGAGTGTCTGAAAAGGTTCAGCACTCCGTCCATCATCTCCTTGCGTTTGCTTTGTACGCCCTAAGTTGGCAGGGTATGCCCAGATGTGGGTCCCTTGATCACTTTGCCACTGGATTCAAGCTAGCCTGGCTGATGAGGGGTGCTACCCTGTAACCGTTCCCAGGATGCTTGTTTCCGGTTCAGGGAAGATATGGCTTGGAAGTTTGGGATGGACTGTTCCCATGAGGCACAGGGTCAAGACTGATTTGAAAATAGCTGGGTCTGAACTGAGGAGGCGAAGTGAGCCAAAGAATGATGATGGATTCAACCCAGATCTGTGACTGGGGGTGAGTGTTTGAAATGTTTTAGCACTCCGACCATCGCCTTGTGTTTGACTTGTAGAATGTTGGCTTTTCTTGCCTTAGCCATTTGGTGCCTGCTGCTTGTATCAGGGTCACATGAGTGGGTGCAGTTGATAGTTAAGTTTTTTGCATTCCTCCTTTACAGCCACACACAATGGGAAGCTTAGAATTAACTGGATGGGCCATCACTGGCAGGATAGTAGGCAGGGTTAGGGCCCCAGACCCATGTACATTTGAAAAGGCTGTGTCCTGCATCCACACAAAGGTTGCATATCTCCTGTAGTTAGTCTGGTGCTAGGGCCAGAAAGGCAGGGCACCAGTATACTTCAAAGGCATGCCTCTAGAAGCTTCTCCCCACTTCAAAGGCACAACTGGATATCAATACTGGACCTCAGACAACAACTCTTCAGTACACTTCTGAACCTGTGAATACTCTGCCAGAAAGAGGGACTTCTGTGCTGCTGAAAAGAGTGATACTCTGCTGGACTTCTTCTCTGAAAGACTGCTACCCAACTGTGTGACTTGATGCCTGCTGCCCTCCTGCCAGAGTGAGACGGACAGGACTTGCATCTCTTGAACCCAGAACCCAAAGTTCCTTTAAGGGCTAGTTTTCTGGCCTCCTGATCTGAAACCTCAAAGACACAACAGGTTTCCAACAACCTTGCACCTGCACCTGGATTCTGCCATCTGTGAGTCTACCCTGCCAAATTGTACCACTCCAGTCCTGGACCCTTTGAAGTGGAGTTAATTTGCTCCAACAAACTTTGTGGATCCAGGGGGCCAGATACTTCTCTTCTGCTGTGTGGCGTAAACCTGAGCAGAACCAATGATTTCCTCTGCTGCATGGATTGGACCTTTTGTCAAGACCCACCTCACTTCGCAGCCCATCGGAATCACCACTGCGTGACGCACCCGCAGTGCAAGCCCTTCAATTCCTCACTGACAACAGGAGCGGCAACAACACTGGACTCTGCATCGCAGCCTTAGCTCATTGGAACCGATGCTTTGCCCCAACTGTGAGCCGCTTCCCAGATGCTGGATGTAGCATTGATAGCCCATAGACGTGATCCTCAATGACAACGCAGGCCCTCGCATTGCACCCTTATTGCATCTCACAACCAACACATTGCTTCAGCTGTGCGACACATCTTCGAAACAGAGACTCACAGCACTCTGCAAACCAGGATTTAAGTTGTTCAGTTCAGCTAGCGTAACTGGGTTCCTGTAGTTGGCCCATGCTCCATCAAGGTCAGCCTGAACTTGTGACTTTGTCCTGGTCCGACACAACCAGGTATCCAGAGTTGGCGCTTTGTACTTTTTGGCACTATTTTCACTAAAATCTTTAAAATTGCATATCTCCAGTTCTTCTGATTGGATTGTTTTCATTTTACTCTACATGTATTTATTAAAGAACGTTCTATTTTTCTAACTTGGTGTGGGATGCTTTTTGTGTGGTGTTTTAACTTTTTTACTGTTTGAAGTGTATCACAAATACTTCACACATAACCTCTAAGTTAAGCATGACTGCTCTGTGCCAAGTTGGCAGGTTGGGCACAGGTTAATTTAGGTTTTTGGTTGGTTGTTGAAGCTTTTATTCGATATGCAAGATATCTTGAAAGCGTACACAGAATACAGCATTTACAAAACTGGAAGAAACATTTTTAAGAAGCAATATTGAATGTACATTTAAGAAAGATAAAAAGCCATATGATGCCAGAATAAATTAGCTAAAAACAAATTAAACCGCTATTGACAATCTCTTGCAACGAATCAGCCAGAAATGCTTTAAAAATTTGGCTACACCACAAACAATGGGGGGGGAAGTGTCCGTCATTAGGATGCGAAGGGCTACCAGATAACTACGCGTACCCATATTGCAACAAAGGGGTTTGAGCCAAAAACTCCTGGGTTTAGCATAATCCGGACATTCGAACAGGATATGCGGTATAGACTCTGTCCTAGTGGTACAACGGGCACAAAAGGGTGACGTGTGGGCACCTGATTTCCACTTTGACACCAGGGCCCCAACTGGAAGTGAGCCCACTCTGAATTTGAAATACAGGGCTCGATCAGCTGGAAGGGTAATTAGGTCCAGGTAAGGTTCGTAAACTACTACATCTTTTATTGTTAAAAAGGCAACTGTAGATTTACAATGACTAGAATTTATAACTAGCTGATCCGCAACCCAGTTCCAGTATAATCTTTTCAGAACATCTTTTGGTGGAGCCGTTCTTGATGACCAACAGTCCCCCAGGCCAAGTTCCTCCAAAAGCTTTTTGGTGTCTCTCAACCACTTAATCTTCGCCCAACTGCCCAGGCTCATTATCTCAGCCAACCCTTCAGCATATGATTTTAGCTCTTCACCCCTCCAGATACGTGCCCATAGAAGGACCGGACGAAGCCGGGCTTGGTCTTTGATATTCTTACAGCCCGTGTCCAACAGCACAGGCACTGTTGGAGTGCTCGGAGGGAGGGCGATTAAAGATTTCAAAAGCTTGCTCTCTGCTGTTGCCAGGGAATCTAGGCAGCAATGCCCCCACAGCTCTGCCCCATACAAGGCTGATGTTACTCCCTTAGCCTTTTAAATGTCAATTGCTGGGGCAAGCGACCTCCTCGGTGATGCCCGGAATTCCCTCAGCAGGGCACCTCCTACTCTCTTGTGGTTCAAGACCATCTTGGCAATGTGAGGTGACCAGTTCATGCTATCCGTAATCCGTATTCCAAGGTAATCAAATTCGGATACTTTCTCCAAGGGAACAGAGTTGAGAATAGGTGGGCGGCCCAGTTTCCTTGGAGGGTTTAGAATTAAAAACTTGGTTTTATCCACGTTGATTACCAAGCCCCTTGAGACGCAAAAATTCTGGAAACGGGTTAGCAACTTCTGGAGGCCTAGCGGAGTCTTGGAAATCAAGAGCGTATCGTCCGCAAAAAGTAGGGTTGGAATCCGCACTCCCCCGAGACAAGGAGCGTCGGCTGGTTCTTGCTGGAGATATTCCACCACCCCATTAACGTATAGTGAAAAGAGGGTGGGCGCTAGGACGCATCCCTGCCTCACACCCCTAGACACTGGGATTTTCTCAGTTAACTCTCCGTTTCTCCCCCAGCGAACCTGAGCAAAGGTATGGGCGTGAAGGCTAATAAGGAGGGACAAGATGTAAGGAGGCAGTCCCAACCCATAAAGCACCCTCCATAACTCCTCCCGAGGAACTAGGTCAGAGGCAGTCCTCAGATCTATAAAAGCCAAGTATAGACTGCCCTTGCCTAGCTCCACCACCTTCCAGCCAAGGAGTGCTAACCTAAACACCTGCTCTATCGTCCCTGTTCCTGCCCGGAACCCTGCCTGGAAGTCTGATAGTATTTTATTTTCCTCCACCCAATGTAGAATCCTACCAAGTATAGCTTTGCCTGCTATCTTTTGGGTGGAGTCAATAAGGCTTATGGGCCGATAGTTCCCCGGAATTTCTCTACATCCTTTTGTGGAATTTTAGTACACGAGCTGAACATCATCTGCGCCAGCTTGTCACCCACGTACAACATGCACGACAGCCATTTTAGGTATCATGGTCTCCCTGTCCACGATCGATCGCCAGCGTGCTCCCCTGATCCTGCGAGCATCCTCCGCGCACCCTGGCTTTTCCCCCCTCCCTCACATGGGCAAGTCATAAACCTTCTTCTTCTGCATGACTCTGTCCTTGGGAGTCACGCTCGCGCCTGACCAACACCTCCTTTCCTTTCATGAATACCCCTCTGTTGGTAAACTCTCCGTCCGCGCTTGATTGTCCACACGGCATGAATACCTCTCCTTTGATGACCCCTTCCCCCGAGTCCGATTGTCCACACAGGTCCGAGGCCATTGTCTAGCCGGGAGATACAGTTTACTGCCCCCTATTGTATGGAGTCGCTCCTCTTCAAAGGGCCCACTATTGATCCTGGCCTCCCCACCCCCTGGGATACGATCTGGCGCACACATCCTAAGAATCGGCGGAACACTCAGCTGCGTGATAGCCCCCTCTTATTATCAGCAGGGTGAGGACCTCTATTGTGGATACATGTGGGGGTGGGTCTGACACGAGGATTACGGGGATGTTTTTTTATGAGTTCACAGAGTTTTTTTGTGCAATAAAGAATGCTCGCACGTCATAAACCAGGGTATAAGAGGCCAGGCCTCAGAGAAGCTGTTAGAGCACCTCGAGATGATACCTTGTTGTCTGATCTGATGTGTTCTGCTACGTCGGAATAAAAACTTCTGTTTCCTGCTTTCCAGTCTCCAGCGCCTGCCTCTTTGTTTGGTAACTAGAGTGGTATAGAGGCGGTTAACGCCGGGTAATCTTGAAACAGGCCAGCAGCCCTACATTTTTTCTACAATTGGCGTCCCAAAGCCTGGGGCCCATCAGCGACAAGTGGATCCAGTGGGAGAGGTCCCGACGACAGAGTGAACGACTGCAACGATCGGGAGAGCTCCTGTCCGATAGACCCTCGTCTGACAGCCGATCATCCGAACTTCACTAGTTCTGAACAGACCTCTCTCGAGTGATCTACGGTCCTGACTGGGAACCATCAGGAGTGCCGTGAACATCACGAAGAATAGAGGACGATCGGGCGCTGGATTCAGAAGACAGGAAACTGTCCATGCGGTCCGGGTAAGGTCGTGTAAACACGACAAAATTACGAAATGATTGTTTGATTTGGATAATACTAGTATTACTCTTTTGTTGGTTCCTCTGGAGATTCACCGTCTGCAAACGGAGAAACAACAGGCTCTCCCTTTGCAAGCAGTGAAGGATAGGTAACGCAGACTTTTGTCCCCGTTGTAATCCGTCGTGCCTATCTTCCTCCCCCACTGTTTTCCCGAACTGTTGTTCGCGGATTGTTGTCTGGAGATTCTCTGTCTGCAAACAGGGAAGAACAAGGTCTCTCTTTGCAGGTAGAGAAAAAGTAGGTAATGCAAACTTTTAACCCGTCTTACCCACTTATTCTCCCCACTGATTGTTTGATTGACCGTACATTAAGTGTTCGGTATTGGTTCTTTTGAGGTATTCACCGCCTGCAAACAAAGGAGAATAGAAATATTCTGTCTAGTCTTTGCACGCCGTGATAAGATAGGTAGTGCAGACCTTTGTCCCCGTTGTAACCCGTCATGCCTATCTTCTCCCCACTGATTGGTAGCCTGTTTAGCCCGGACCGCTTATTAGAGATGAACCATCCAGCTCCACTGGAGGGCACCCCTGATAAGGACATGTTCACTAAGCATGGACTAGTCGCTATAGCTTATACTAAGTTATGGCATAAATATACAAAGAAGAACCCCGAAAGTCAGTGGCCACTGATAGGTTCCTTTGATGATCATAAAATAAAAACATTAGAAATAGCGCTCCAGAAAAATAAGACTACACCCACTATGCTCGATAGTATCGGCATGTGGCGCAAAGAAACGGAACAACGAGGAAAAAGAGAAGAAGCAAAAATAGGGAAAGAATTACGAAAGGAAGCCCACCTAGCCGCTAAGCAACTAGAAGAAGAAATAAAAGAAAGAAAGGAAGCTACACAAAAACAAGAATCAGGGTTGACAGGTCAATGTCCTGTTAGGACCCCTTCTACGCTCTACCCTGAATTGCCCTCCAAACAACGGACGAACGATGAGTTACTGCTAGGTCCCCCAATCATCTACATGCCCCCTCCATATGCCCCCTGCCAACAACACCTGCAAGCCCTGAGTGCGAACGAGAGCGACCTTAGCGCTAGTGCACCAGCCCTCACGGCCTCTGCACCAGCCACATTAGTAACACCACCAGATGACCCCGAGGCTAGCAAGCAACCACCAGCCAGACCAAATAGGTTGAGTAAAGAAGAGCGGGATGGGATTGGCAAAATAGCAAAGACACTAGTAGAACGGAAGGAGAGCGAAGAATACACAATGAACATGTATAATTCACATGCCGACAGCCACAGACGACATTTCATTTTACGATTCAGCTACCACACCCTGAACGCATATGAGGATAGGTATCAGAGTAAGGGCCCCGCTAAACTGACAGCGCTATATAGAACGATTGATGTTGGAGATGGGACTGAACGTGATGCGACGGACCTCTTCATGCAAATGCTTGAGGTCTTCCGCCACCTCACGGAACAGAAACCAGAAATCAAGGTTACCGTCCCTGAAACAACCGAGTCCTCTTTAGAAGTAGCCAACACTATGATGCCCATCAGAGAGGCGGCCCCTTACTGGGTTCCGCCGCGTGGCCAGGGAACAAACGACGATATTAACCATGCAGATGCAAAGGGGAGGGTTGTGTACAATTGGGTTTACCAACCATGGGACCGACAAGACATCTTAACCTTTAGACAAACTCTGCCCGATTTAAGAAAGAACCCGACAGCATTCTATACCGAATTAGGCACAGCCTTGGGTTCGACGATAATGACTTTAGCGGACATAGACTTGTTTTTCGGGTTATGCCTGCCAGCTGACGTGTGGAAGCAAATCCGGAAGGCTGACCACACGGATCTGTTCGGACATACCTGGAAGCAACTCAGTGAGCTAGATAGACAGCGAGAGCCCGGAAGGAAACCAGTAAAGGACATATTAGAACTCCCAGACAAATTAGTTCAGAAGTTAAAGACACTGATCCCAGAGAAAAAGGTAGATTGGTCGGTAGTCACGGCCTGTCGTCAGAAACCCCAGGAAGATGTATTGGAATACTTCTCCCGATTCGAGACAGTGTTCTCCGACTACAGTGGCCAAGACATGACCACCGCAACCGGACAACACCTGTTTGTGCAAAATTATGTAAAGGGTCTATCGCAAGAGGTTTCCCAAAAACTGCAGACGAGTGAGAGTAGTTGGGGGGCCTCCAAACCCGCAGCTATCCTTCAGATGGCTCAGTATTACGAGCACCAGAAGAATGAGAGTGATAGGGCATCCAATAAAAGAAGAAAGATTTGAAAGAAAGGGTGATGATAGCCCAGATACAAGGTATAGCGGTCGGACGGGAACCCCACGGGGGGAACTACCAATCGACCACCCCTAGAAATCCACCTCCCAAAGACCACACCCCGACACCCCACATTGGACGTAGAGACATTAGCGGGGACCAGTGTGCCTTCTGCAAAGGATTTGGTCATTGGAAATCCCAGTGTCCGGTTCTATTAGAGATGAACAGAAATAGGGACCCCAAGGACGTAGCGGGTGGGCCGAGAAATAGGGGACAAGGACGAGGGTACACAAACGACACCAACAATGACAGACCAGGGAGATCGAACACATTTGACCGTCCTTGACAAAACCAGTATCAACTGTCCGATGGTGAGAATGCCCCCGATTTTGCATAGGACTGCCAGGGGCAAGGGAGGGATCCAGTCGAGCTCTGTGTTGACCAGCAAGGTCCTTACGTCACTGCTAAGGTCCTGGGTACAGAGTCTCCATTTTTGGTAGACACTGGGGCGACACGTAGTGTGTTATCGAAACGACTGATTCCAAGGGCACCCTTGTCTGGCTCACACATTACATCGATAGGTTTCGATGGGACGCCCTCCACTAACCCCCTGTGTGTACCTATCTCCTTTGACCTAGATAACAACACCACTGCCACAACATTTTTGCTCTCCTCCAACTCCCCTGACGCCATTATGGGCATTGATTTGCTGAAACATTTTCGAGCTACTATCAGGTGTTCCCCAGATGGAGTCCGAGTCATCCTGTACGACAACCCGAGCGTACCTAAATCTTGCCCAACACGACACATGTACTCCCTGACTGACTGTGATCTGTCCTTGCTCGACGCCCTGCCCCCGTACCTATGGGCCAAAAATGACTCTGATGTGGGACGAATGATGATTGACCCCATTCATATAACTGTAAGACAGGACGCCATGCTCCCGAAACTCCCACAGTATCGGATATCGCCCGAGGGCGAGAAGGCACTGGTAGCGATCATTCAGTCTCTGGTAGATGCAGGAGTGGTCGAAGAAGTGGTTAGCAATGTCTGCAACAGCCCTATCCTACCCATTGTTAAGAAGCAAGGCGAGGGAGATGAGAAAGCGTACCGCTTCATCATCGACCTGCGAGAGATTAACAAAGTGGTTGTACCCCAATACCCCGTAGTCTCAGACATCACCACCATTCTGACCCTCATCCCGTCCACTGCCACCACCTTCACTGTTATTGATCTCAAAAATGCGTTTTTCTCCATCCCCATCCACCCAGACAGCCGTTATCTCTTCGGCTTCACCCTAAAATCCCGCTCGTACCGATTTTGTAGAGCTCCCCAGGGGTACACTGAAAATCCCAGCATTTACAGCCAGGCCCTTAAAAGACAGCTGGACGCCGTCCAGCTACCAGATGGAGTGGTGTTGATCCAATATGTCGATGATATCCTTTTGGCGGCTGACACCACCCCACTCGCAATCACAGCCACTGTCCAACTCCTGCACTTTCTCGCAGAAAATGGCCACAAAGTCTCCAAAAAGAAATTACAGTTCTGCCAGCCACAAGTGACATACCTAGGCCATCTCCTGTCCAAAGAAGGGAGGAAACTTACGCCCGATCGAATCCAAACCATCCTAGACACCCCATCCCAAACACAAAAGCAAGTCCGCTCTTTGGTTGGCCTTACCTCTTTTTGCAGACAATGGTTACCAAATTTCAGCCTCATTGTAAAACCTCTACTTGCTTTGCTGGCCAAAGATGCCCCCTTCCCGCTTCCTTGGACCCCTGAGTGTCAAGCATCCTTTAAGGAGTTACGGGATGCCCTTTGCTCAGCCCCCGTCCTGGGAACACCGGATTACTCCAAGCCCTTTTCCCTCTTCACCCACGAAAGGGAGGGGTGTGCATTGTCTGTCCTGACACAGTCTATCGGTCCTAAGCAGCGCCCTTGTGCCTACTTCTCTGCCACTCTTGACCCTGTAGCCAGAGCTTTGCCTGCCTGCCTTCGAGCAGTAGCTGCCGCTGCTGTCTCTATCCGTCAGAGCGAGGGAATCGTACTTTCAAACTCCCTCACCGTGTTAGTACCCCATGCAGTCGACACCCTTTTGAACCAAACCAAGACTCAACACCTGACTAGCGCACGACTGACAGGGTACGAATTGACGCTACTTGCACCCCACATCACACTAAAGAGATGCACGACTTTGAATCCTGCCACACTGTTGCCCCTGCCTGAAAATGACCCCGACGTGCCTCCCACACACGACTGTGTGACCCTCACGGACGAACAGACCAGGAGTAGAGTTGACCTCCGAGACACTGCTTTTACAGACCCTGATGGAGAGCTATGGGTAGACGGCTCATGCATCAAACTCTCAGATGGCACCACTTCAGCTGCTTATGCAGTAACGACAGCCCGAACAGTAGTTGAGACAGCCTGCATCACACAACGATCTGCACAGGCGGCAGAGCTGATAGCCCTCACACGAGCATGCATCATAGCAACAGGAACCACCGCGAACGTATACACAGACAGCCAGTATGCCTTCGGGGTGGTCCACCATTTTGGGCTCCTATGGAGGGAAAGGGGATTCCTGACGTCACACGGCACCCCCATCCTTCACGGAGATCTGGTTTCTGCTTTGATTGAAGCAGTTCTCCTCCCCAAACAATTAGCAGTGATCAAATGGCAGGCACACAAGAAGGTGACAGACTTAGTCGGACAAGGGAACGCACTGGCCGACATCACTGCACGAACCACAGCTGAGAATAAGACGGTGACACGCATATATGTGACCAGGTCACAAGCAGAGAAATGGACTGACGCTAGGGAAATGATTAGAGACATCCAGTCGGCCAGCACCCCTCACGAACTGACCGAGTGGGCACGGGTGGGTTTGAAGGACGATGAGGGCTGCTGGCGGACAAAAGATGCAAACAGATGGCTGCTGCCTGACTCATACCTGATCCCGATACTGACTATGGCACATTCCCCCGCACACATAGGATCTGCACCCATGATCGAACTCATTTCCAAAGTCTGGTACAACGACAAAATCCCCGACTCAGCCAAACGCCTGGTCCAGCAGTGCCTTATCTGTTTGCAACACAACCCCGGGAAAGGAACTGTGGTGCCCTGGGGAGGGTTTCGGATCCCCGATCCCCCCTTTGGGGTCCTCCAGATGGATTACATCCAGCTAGAGAGATGCCAAGGCTTGAAGTATGTACTAGTCATTGTATGTGCCTTCAGCAAATGGGTGGAGGCCTATCCAACCCGTGACAACACTGCCATGACTACTGCCAAAGTACTACTGAAAGAGTTCTTCCCTCGCTATGGCCTTTGTCGAATTTTATGGAGCGACAATGGCCCCCATTTCATAGCTGAGGTCATCCAACTAATCTTGAAAGGGTTGAGGTGAAGCAGAGATTTCATGCAGTCTTCCACCCCCAATCCGCCGGTTTGGTGGAACGACATAATGCCACATTAACCCCTTCGAGGCTAATGACGAGCTGGGCTCGTCATGGCGCTTACCTGCCGTGCGCGGATGACAAGGCCAGCTCGTCATGATTAATGGTTATTTTGGTGCTTCAGCGCAGAACGGGAAAACGCCTAGCAGCCATGTGGTTAAAGCTGAAACTGTCAAAAATAGTGGCCACCACTGGACTTAAGTGGCCAGATGCCCTCCCACTGGCATTGCTATCGATGTGCTCCACTCCCACCAAACACCATTTGACCCCCTACGAGGTTGTATTTGGGCGAACGATGAACCTCTGGGCTGCCCCCAAACCGACCTCCATTCATGACGTCCCAGACGTCCTACTGTCTGATTATTTGGGCAAGTTAACTAAAACGTTGTCTGTCATTCATCAACAGGTGCAGCAGGCCATCCCCGATGCTTCCAGGGGTCCGGGTCACGACATCCAACCGGGGGACTATGTACTAGTCCGGAACTTTCAACAGGCCAAGAGTCTGGAACCCCGGTGGACGGGCCCCTGGCAAGTACTGATCACCACCCGGACGGCGCTTCGAGTGGAGGGGAAGAGGCACTGGCTGCACGCGCACCACTGCCGGAAGGTCTCCCCGACCCTGGCCACGACATAAAACGTCAACACCCAAGAAGAGCTCCTGAACAAAGACCGGCCAGCAATGAACTGTTATCCCGATACCGAGGCACTTGAACTTGCGAAATTCCCTGATCCCACTGTCCCATCCAGAGAAGGGTATTTCCTGCATCGAAAGGAGGGAGCTTTGGCTAAGCAGGCCACGGACTAAGTTAAAATCTCAGAACGGTGACCTAAACACAACTAAGGGTTACCTGGAGAGAAGCTAAATAAAGTCTGTGGTTCTGCCCGCTACCGAGCACCTTGAAGATGATGGAAGCGCCAGATAAGAAGATGATGGAAGCGCCAGATAAGAGGATGATGGAAGCAATCGGAAATACCCAATATAGGAACCCAAAGACTGACAATTTGCACAAATCGAAGACAATCGCCCTCTTCATTGTCTTCCTCTTCTGCCTCCTCCTCATGACCTCCTTCTGGATTCTGGAGGGAAGCACCCCCCGCTCATCAGGCATTGCTGCCCACTGCACAACCGACCCCCATGAAAGAGCATCACCTGATCTCCCTGTCGCCTCAGCTCCGAGAAAGGCGCAGGGAATTCTGGAACAATTCCTTCGTGCAACTGTTGCACCAACACAACCTTGCTGCAAATGCCACGAACTGCTGGATCTGCGGGTTGCTCCCGCATGCCACTGGACACTCTATCCCCTTCATCCCTTCTCCTTTCTCAGTTCACGGCTCCTGCCTCGCCTGGCTGATCCTCATGCAAGAGAGCCACAAGGACAACGCCTCTTCCGGCCTGACAATATCACACTTCTACTATGGGTTTTGGCTGAACAAAACCGGAAGGACCGCTGCTCCCCTGTGTCCTGTGCCCTCGGGTGCCGCCTTCCTTATGAACATCCCAGCCAAAGAACGTGTTGAAGTGCAAGTGCTCCACAATCCAGCTAGACCCTCCTTCTCTAATCTGCAGAAACAGACTGCCGCCACTCTGACTGTGGCCCTGTCCGTTATCAATGTCACAGGTCTTGTGTGCCTCGAAGGTCGGGGAACGCAGCTAGTGGGTCACAGTTCTTGCCGCATCACCAGAACATTGGACTCAGTTGATCCCCCTTCCTTTGTTGCTTCTCCGAATATGTACTTTGTTTGTGGCACCAAAGCTTACACCTGGCTCCCGAAAGGTTGGAAGGGTACCTGCTACATCGCCTTCATTCTCCCTCCCACATATGTAGCCCCTGCTAACCATCACCGGCAGAGGCGCGCAAATGACATTGGACAAGCCGACTCCACTGGAGCACAGTTCCTGGATGCAGCAAAGGGACTTGTTCCTCTGTGGGGCCCAATGGCCAACAGTCGCGCTATCCGACACCTGACCCAGGCAGTAGAAACAACGATCAACATCACGGCTGGCATCCTCGCTAACAACACGGCTGAGCTTCAGGCGGTCCGCCTTGTGGCCCTTCAAAACCGCCTTGTTCTAGATGTGGTTCTAGCCGATCGAGGAGGAGCATACCGCATCATCGGATCTAGCTGTTGCACCTACGTGCCAGATAACTCGCCCTCAGTCTACAAAGCCATTGAACACCTCCACAGACTTTCCTCGGAGGTTCACCAAGAACAAGAAGAATGGTCGCTTGGGAGCTGGTTTTGGGGCGCTTTGAAGGACTGGGGTTGGAGGTTGTTTTCCTTTTTATTGATACCGATTGTGATACTATGTGTGTGTTGCTTAAGTATCCAATGCCTGCCATCCTTGTGTGCACTCGCTACTAACTGTATGTGCCCAAAGACTTTAGACTTCAGAAATGAGCGCATGAGTCCCCTCTATGAAGTAGAAATACGTGGCCTTATGGGGATAAATCCGAACTGACAAGTTGGCGAGACATGTTAAAAGGGAGGACTGTGGAATTTTAGTACACGAGCTGAACATCATCTGCGCCAGCTTGTCACCCACGTACAACATGCACGACAGCCATTTTAGGTATCATGGTCTCCCTGTCCACGATCGATCGCCAGCGTGCTCCCCTGATCCTGCGAGCATCCTCCGCGCACCCTGGCTTTTCCCCCCCTCCCTCACATGGGCAAGTCATAAACCTTCTTCTTCTGCATGACTCTGTCCTTGGGAGTCACGCTCGAGCCTGACCAACACCTCCTTTCCTTTCATGAATACCCCTCTGTTGGTAAACTCTCCGTCCGCGCTTGATTGTCCACGCGGCATGAATACCTCTCCTTTGATGACCCCTTCCCCCGAGTCCGATTGTCCACACAGGTCCGAGGCCATCGCCTAGCCGGGAGATACAGTTTACTGCCCCCTATTGTATGGAGTCGCTACTCTTCAAAGGGCCCACTATTGATCCTGGCCTCCCCACCCCCTGGGATACGATCAGGCGCACACATCCTAAGAATCGGCGGAACACTCAGCTGCGTGATAGCCCCCTCTTATTATCAGCAGGGTGAGGACCTCTATTGTGGATACATGTGGGGGTGGGTCTGACACGAGGATTACGGGGATGTTTTTTTTATGAGTTCACAGAGTTTTTTTGTGCAATAAAGAATGCTCGCACGTCATAAACCAGGGTATAAGAGGCCAGGCCTCAGAGAAGCTGTTAGAGCACCTCGAGATGATACCTTGTTGTCTGATCTGATGTGTTCTGCTCCGTCGGAATAAAAACTTCTGTTTCCTGCTTTCCAGTCTCCAGCGCCTGCCTCTTTGTTTGGTAACTAGAGTGGCATAGAGGCGGTTAACGCCGGGCAATCTTGAAACAGGCCAGCAGCCCTACCTTTTTTCTACACTTTTTTATAAATTGGGACCACCACCGCCCCTTTCCAGGAATCGGGCACTGGCCCCCTCCTTCATAATATCATTTAGGAGTGCTGCAATAACCCTTCCCCATGCCACTGGATATGCCCGCATGAGATCCCCCGGTAAGCCATCTGGGCCTGCTGCCTTCCGGGGGGCTACCTACCCAATTACCTTTTCAATCTCTAGAGCTGTAAAGAGATTGTAGCCGTGAGGTTCAGATACTAGTGGGGGGAGCACCCTGACATTTAGTGCCCCATCCGCCGGTAGGTATAAAGCCCCGAAGTGTTTTACCCAGCTTTGTGGGGGGATATTACAGGGTCTCATAGCTTCGTCTGGCCTGTTCCGGGAGCCTACAATGTTCCAAAAACCCCTAGAGTCTTTACTTTTGCTGGCAAGAAGTAGGTCCTCCCAAAATTTCTCTTCCCACTCCTTCTTAGCAAATTTAAGAGATCTATTATAAGCCTTCCTTGCTTCCAATATATCAGGGTGGGATTTGAGTTTCACTGCCTCTACAAGTCTTGATTTGTGTACCCTACATATTTGTATGTACCATCCGTTACCTTGCTTTACACCTCCTTTCTTCCCTACCTTACTCGGGGGGATGGAAAACACATTTGTTAGAGCCTCTGTTAGGGAGACAAAGACCCCGCAATCCCTACCTACCCCTTCCGGGAGGGACCCCAGGTTTAACAGTGCGTGATCTAAAAGGGTTGATATTTCTCCAACCTTTTCCTCAGAGAGGACCAATTTTGCCCATTTTAGACGCCTTCCACAGAGTGAGAGTACCGACTCGTCAGGGAGAGCTAATGTGGGGTTAATGGGACCCTTCTTAGAAAAACTCCACCACTGGGCCATGGTCAACGAAAGTGGGTTGTGATCGCTTTCGACCGTCGGGACCACAACCATGTCCCTCACCTGGCTCCACAGACATATATCTAATAAGATATAGTCAATTCTAGAAGTGTGTCCTGGTCTATTATAAGTATGAGCCCTCCCCTATCTGAATTTGTCCACCCATTCACTGCCCTTAGATTTAGTTCGATACTCAGGGTGTATAACTGCAACGCCACCTCTGACCATCTCCTAATGGGTGGAATTTCCAGGGCTGGGATCCCTATCTTGGCGTCCTCCTCATCCTGGTCTAAGGCAACATCCGAGCCCAAAGGCTCGAACGCACAGTTCATGTCTCCCGCGACCAGGGTACACATCTTGTGTGAAGTTGTGCTCAGAAGGCTCTCCAGAAGAGATACTACAGTGGACTTCCTCCCGCCCTTAGTCCCTCTGGCGTACAAGTTATAAATATTCAATATTGTTCGGCCCCTGGAATCTCTTAGAATAATATTTTGAATGTCTGGACAGCCTGTCTGAGACTCCTCTATTCTACAGTCTAGGGAAGCTGCCACCCATATGAGCAGGCCACCCGAAGGGCGCCACTCCCTGATTCCGAGATTAGTGCAGGCACGAACTAGGAGGAGAATCCCACCCTATGTACCGGCTCCAAACTCCAGGTCTCCTGAAAGATGCATATAGCGTGCTCATCAACCCAGGCATTCCAGTCTGGGAGGGCCAACTTTCTCGCGATCCCTGCGACATTCCAGCTGAAAACCTTGAAAACACGGTCCGTCACAGCTGATGTGTCGCTGGCCGCTAGAACACTACTGTCCGCAGGACTCACAGGGGGAACAGGCAAATTACAGTCCAAAGCAGTGGTTAGAGAGTCTACCAACCCACTGTCGCCTGTACTTATCGGTGAAACTATTCGGGGTGGTGGTGCTGTCATTAACCCTATTTTATTGCCAGTTACCATATCAGAAACAGCTATTTCCCTCGTATCACCCCCCTCCAGTCAACATCTCCCTGGCCCCCACAGGGGGTTCAACCCGTTGTACCCAAGACCCCCAACCCAACATGGGTCCCAGTTTTGGCCTAAGCCAAATGTGCTAGGGCCCACCCAGGGCGACATAACAATTGGCCTGGGGTAAAAAAAGGTTAGATCCACTACTTTGACCCCTACCGCATCCAGGTTTTTTATAGGGCCACAGATGGAGCTCACCACTCTGGGATCTTGAAAGTTTATTATTATACAATCCCCCTCCTGTGTTTTTCTTCCTCGGCCTACCCACCCTACTCTGCGGACACTTAGAATTAGCCCATCCACACCACTCGGGATTGGCTTGTTTAACTTTAGCCAGTGGATACAGTTATTCTTGAGGGCCTGGTGATCCTCCAGCTGGTCTTCCTTCAGTGGGGGAACGTTTACTAGTATGGCAACAAAGGGGTGACAATCTAGTGGGAGATTTATGGGGGGGCTCCGCCGTGGAAATTTGCGGGGGGGCCACTGTGGTAGCAACTGGGACTACAGGTTGAGGGGCAGTTTTGGCAACCATCTCTGTCGCTGCTCCCTTTCCTTTGTCTTGTGTACCAGAGGTTTAGCTAACCTTTACCGCCCCTCTACTTATCGGGGGCTCCAATTGGGGTGTTAGTTTTGGTGTTCTTTTGGCAACCTCAAAGGATGTTACCGTTCCCTTGTGTTGGGGCCCTACTTTTGGAGGGGGAGGAATTACAGGTACTGGTGCTTGCGCTCTGCTAGTATCTACCTTATTTGCCCTAGTTGGAGGATTAGAATACGTTTGTAGTGGCAAGGAAGCTACTGGGGGCACACTCCCCTTTAGTCCCATGGCCTGGTTCTCACTCACTCTTTTATGCTGTTTAATTGTAGCTTTAAGTGAGAAAAAGCAGTTGAGGGTAGATTGCTCTAGTTTGTCTATTCTAGCCCCCAAACCCTTAACCTGGGTCAACAGGGGCATCAAGAGACTGTTTACCCTCTCCATAATGCTGTCAATGATCTTGGGGTCAATAAATGCGGAGACATTAACAGCACTACTACTAGGGGACGAACAATTATTATTACCCGTGGGTGTGTCCACAGAACCCCCCTCCACTACCCCCTTATCAACTGGGTCCGACCCCTTTACGTCCTTCCCACCCAGCCCAAGAGGCTTCCTCGGTCGCTTGTAAAGCGCGGCTTGTCTCACCAGCCTACCCTTACTAGAGCTGGCTGCCCTTTTATTTTTGGCCCTTTTACTCTGCCCACTCGAGTCATACACAGATGGCGCCCCAGCTAGGTTTACTTTGTTGGGAACCGGTGGAGTTGGTGATAATGTTTGAGTATTGCCTATGTTTGGGAGTGCAGGTGGTTGTGATGTACTTGCGCCACCCTCTTCCACTACGCCACTAGGTAGAAGCGCAGCCAGATGTTCCAACCTATCTATATGTTTCCCAATTTCTACCATCTGGGGAGGATCTACAGGGCCATCCGGGACGTCAGGGGGAACAGATTGTGCCCGCTCACGGGCCGGTGACAAGGCCTGGGCAACAGCCCCCAGTGAGGAGCGTCTAGAAGGGAGATAGACCTCGGAGAGACGGCGTTCGGACATGGCGATCTCCCTTTCAATGACCGCCGCCACTCTGGTTATGAAACGGTCCATAGTTCCAATCACTGGGCTCCCAACAGCACCTCCCCTTTCGCCCTCACTCCTAAGTAATTTACCAGAACGGGTTGACATGGTAGGAGGTACGCCTTTAGGAGATGACACGCAACCCACCAGGGGCCAGGGCTGGATGAAAAGAGACGTCGCCCAGCCCAGCCTCTGACAGCCCCTGACTGCCACAGACTGCCCGCCCTTTGTCCGGGCTTCGTCCGGCGTTGATCCCGCGCTGCGTCCTGCGCTGCGTCAACCTGATGTTGTTTTGAACACCGGAGGGCGGGTGGGCGTGGCTTCGCTCCGAGCTGGACACGCACGGGCTCCTGGGTAATGGAGTCCCCGTGCGGTGCTCTGGCGGTAGTGCTATGCTCCTCCGGGAGCGGGAGCTGCCTCCTGGCGTCCTTCTCTCCTGGATTCCTTCTCTCCTGGCGCTGCGGGACCCGCGCCAGCGGGTCCGGCGAGGTGTTTTGAACACCGGAGGGCGGGTGGGCGTGGCTTCGCTCCGAGCTGGACACGCACGGGCTCCTGGGCAATGGAGTCCCCGTGTGGTGCTCTGGCGGTAGTGCTATGCTCCTCCGGGAGCGGGAGCTGCCTCCTGGCGTCCTTCTCTCCTGGATTCCTTCTCTCCTGGCGCTGCGGTACCAACTAACTTGGTGTGGGATGCTTTTTGTGTGGTGTTTTAACTTTTTTACTGTTTGAAGTGTATCACAAATACTTCACACATAACCTCTAAGTTAAGCATGACTGCTCTGTGCCAAGTTGGCAGGTTGGGCACAGGTTAATTTAGGTTTGGCTTGAGCCTCATCCTGAAAAGGTTTGTGGTTGCTACTTGTCCAGAGCTCACACCCCAGTCAACCAACAACCCCATTTCTTGAAGAAACCTACTCACTTCTGCAGCAGTGCACAGCTCCCTAAAACAGCTTTAATTTTTTGAATTCTATACTTCTTGTAATCAAGACCTGCTGGAAGGTAGATATACTAAAATACAACTAGAATTCTCAAGTCTGATCTTTGCTGTTTTTAGGTTAAAACAATCTAATAACTGAAAGAAAGATTCAGTAGCTCAGTTAAACGGCAGACAAGAGAAATACACTTCAGCTACCTTGTTCCTACAGGCAATACAAGCCTGATTCAAAACACACTAGCTTGATTAACCCCTTGTACTTGGTGCACATTTTCATGCTGTGCGGGCTATTTGAATAGTGGTCGGGATTCGGCCGGCCCCCGGCTGTCCTCAACACACGCCCACCGTGATTCATGGCGGCCGGGGGACGTCCTGAGCATGCAAGGGGTTAACTAGCACTGTGGTCTCAGCTCACTGTACATAGCAAACAAAGATTGACAAGACATTCAACATTTAAAGAACATGACATCAGAATTCAACCTTTACTTTCAGCTTGGGTTTTCAGAGCTATCTTTCTTTGGCCTGATTAGTTGATTTTCTGTCAACATTTCTGTGAAGTCATTATTCACTAACAGTTTCACCAGATAAACCAACGGATTACATTTAGAAACATTCTTCGCTTACAGTCCTTCTCATATTTTCACAGCCATCCACTAAGATTAGAAATATTTCATACTGAGCAAATCAACAAAACTGTTTTGTTAGCCAGCGTGCTAGCTGCCACTCCACCCAGCTGCAATTTAATTGAAGATTGATGTATAAATAGAAAAAGTACTCAAAAAGCTATTCTAGTTTGTAATCTACTATTTTTAACTTTTTGCTAGTTGTTTACTTTGTATTTTACTGTATTTTAATTTTTGCTTGCTGTTCTATTACATGCCACCACTGAATACATCATGCTTGTAAGCAATTCTATTTCAGAAAACATGGAATCGGCAGATAAATCGCAAAATGATGACTAATCTTTTTATCTTACCTTATATACCAATGACTTGGGGACACCCAATTCATCACTCGGATAAATATCACAGTCTTATAGGTGTAACCCTTAACTTCAAGTCTATCATAATAAATTTGACCAATTAAAAGTTGTCTTCCTTCTTTCAAACTTCAAAATCTTAGTTTTGCTCCAATCAATGTACCTATTATTTCCTACACTGTATGTATGCACGTCATTTTACATTCCCAGTTACTCTATCTAAATTTGGACAAACAGGACCAAAATTGCATATATCATGAACGACAAATGACAATTATGAACCTTCTGAGGTAAGCACTTTATGTGACAACTCCACCGGGTGTAACCAGTTAGAGTCAGAACACAGCATTCCTTGATGCTGTTAGTAATTTCAGCCTCCCTTTGCTTGCTCCGTCTCAAACATAACAGGCCTCTTGCAATGTATGGCAGGAGAAAGCTTATATGAAATTGAGGAGACGCAAATCAATGCCCCGGATCTTTATTTTAACCAAAAGCGACACAGTCAAACGTTGTTCCATGCAGCAATTTAGGATTTTTGCCCATTTAAATAGTTTTCCTTATTAATGAAAAGGCACCATTTTATTTTTAGTGGTACAAGATCCACCCTAACAGCTCTTACAATTTGTGAATTGTAAATTGCGTCGTTTTTGGACTCGCAATTTGTGACTCGAAAAATGTAATGAACAGCAGTGTCTCAGACACTGTTTGTGATTCCCAATGGGGTTGCAAATTGCCTACCTCATTAATATTCCTGAGGTAGGTGCAATTTGCAACCCCATTGGGAATGGCTAGCACTCCCAGGGTTGGTGGGCTGCTGGGGTCAGCAGACCACCATGTCTGTGGCTGCTTTTTAAAAAGCAGTTTTTTAAAAAAAAATGCAGTTGTTTTCCATAAAAGAAAACGAGATGCATTTAAAAAAACAACAAAAAAACCTTTTCAGTTTGATTTTTTAAGGGTAGACCGTCACAAAACAATGGTGCATACTTTTTTTTTTTTTTTAAACCTTTTTTGTGCAGATAAAAGCATACAAATACGGGCCTACAACCAATCAGGCCGGCCACGAAACATTATGAGAATCACAAAAAACAATAAGGAGGTTTCCCGGTAGCGCCCAGCATTGTGCAAGCAATTAGTTCATTCTGAGAAAAGCTGAGCACAACTGCTGAAAACAGGATCAAAGAAGGTTAATTTTATAATAGGGAGTATAGCAGGATCAGTTGCAATTTTTAATCATCTGAGTTCCCCTAGCAGGCTACGAACCAAGCATCAGGATATAAAGGCATCAATAAAGACGGTTACCAGCAACAGTTCACATCAATTAGGATATAGATGCCATAATACAAATCAGTGCTCACCGTGGCCCGTCGCTAGTCCACCGACCACCTAATTATCGTACTGATACATAACGGAGGAACCAGAACAGCAACAGTGGTTACAATCATCCTCTATACTAACCTAAATAATAAGGAAAAAGGGGAAAGGGGGGGGGGAATATTATAAAGAAGAAAAGAAAGAACGCCGCGCTGCTGCACGCGCCCCACAGCGATAAAGGCACGCAAAGTGACTGAGGATCCCGCTATCGGGGATTGGGCGTGCAAGTCATAATGTGTATGCAATCAAAACCGTAGAAAGAAGAACAACTCGCCCCCGTCCCCACATGCAATCACACCATGGGAGGCACGCACAGACACGCCGCCCCAATAAAGGGATACAAAAGAGCCATAGAACTAAGGGGAAAAGGAACAGATAAGAGGCCCCGACCCACCCACCCCACCCTGCACCCCTGCAGAAGGCTACGGCCTACCCCCCAGCAGAGTGCCTGTCGCCCTAATTAGGAAACCCGAAATATAGAAAAAGTCAGAGAGAAGGAAAAAACAAAAGAGGCAAAAAGGGAAAGGAACCAGGGGGGGAGGAGACCATCAATCGAGTCATTCGGCCCCTGCCTCCTGCCTTCCCACACATTTATGTAACATCTAAACGAGATCGACACAGTCTCAGGTATCGTAAACCCTCAAAGGAATCGTCAATATTATCGCGATTGGGGGCATTACTCATCTCCATCCGTTAATCAGTAGTCCTCCGGGTTCAGTCTGGCTCACCCCTGTCCTTTCCTAGTCATTGCCACCATACGTAACAGAGTAGTGGGCAGCAAGCATTTCAAGGTGGAGAAGCCACTCGATCGGAACAAAACGGGACAAGGGTGTAAACCAGAGGACCCCGGTAACCAGCAAGAAAGCAAGAACTTTTCACGGCAGTCCAGACTATCCATTAGTGACAACTGGAGCAGCAAACAGTGTGGATGCAGTCTCGCCGCACAGGAAAGTAAAGTCTCCCCCGCAAGGCAACAACAGAACCTCACCGAAGCAGATCGAATCGGCAGTCCGCATCGCTCCCCGAACATTCGAGCAGGAACGGGCCCCAGCGTGGAGCCCACACCTGCGCCCGCCACAGTCAAAGCTACCTGGAAATTCGGGGCCGCACGATGCACGGCGGCAGCACTCCCCGCAGCAGCTGAAGGGGACGAAGCAGCGCTCACTCGAAGTCGAGCCGCGTTCATGAGGGACGGCCCAACAAAAATGGCGGCAGACGGTCTATCTTGCACAGGGGCGACGGGGGCCATGGCCGCATGTAAAGACTGTAGGGCGTCAAGGACGTCGCCAAGCGTGGGCTCACGCTCACAGGACCCCGCCCCGTGCACTTCAGCGACACAAGTCCGCCGTCCTGAGTAAATCCGTGACCCAGGGCGTCGGCCGCCATCTTGCGGGTCCAGCCGCGTCTCCACACTCCTCAACCTCTGGAGCGGGCTCTCAAACAAGGCCACCGCTGGAGTTCACCCGAGCCCCAGAAATGGCAACCTGGGTGCAGAAAGGAGAGCCACCAAAGGGGGGGTCCGCCGGCGCCACCGCCCCGTGGGCGCCACACGCCGACTCCGGGCGCAGGGCTTCAAGATGGCCGGACAAGGCAACAAAGGGGGTATCCTCCTGCGCGGTCTTCCCCCATCCACGGCGCGCCGCGCCCTACCACGGGGCCCCCCGGCCGGTGGACCGGGCCCGGTCAGTCTCCACCGGCATAACCGCACAACGTCCTCTCCCGGCCGACCCCTCTCCTCCACCAGGGGCCGCTGCCAACGCCCCCACTCCAGCCGACCCACGCAGGCAAGTCCCCGGTCTCCGCGCCGAGAAGGCCCCGGATCAAGCAGGAGCTCAGCTTCGGATCCGCAGCTCGCAGGAGCCCCCGGGTCAGACGGTGAGTACGAGCGTCGCTTCACCTTTCCATTTCTTCCCGAGTGTGTCGTCTCGGGGCAGGATGCTTGGCAGGATATGTGTGTTGGGCAGGAAGGCTGGCGGAGCCGAGCTACAGTGCGGCCATCGCGGTCGCGAGCTTGGCTCCTCCCATCGGTGCATACTTTTTCAACTCGCTATTAGGAAGGGATGCCCTTTGCACTCCCCTTCCTAATAGCAAGTTGGTAAATAGGGTTTTTACATAGGCCAGACAAATTTTTCAGTCACAAACGGGCCAATTTCCCATTTTCGACCGCAAAAAATGGTCATACATTCACTGGCCCCAAGAGCTCTCCATCCACCTTGTCAGCAGGCGCACATGAAACTTACCTTTATGGTTTACTTCTCCAGAATTCACCAAATTGCCGAACTTGACAGAGTAAGAGTTAGGCACCCTTTTGAATCTAGGGACAAATGGCGTGCGTATTAAGATAAATGTAAGACAGCGGCCTGAGTGTCTTTGAAGAATAATAAAAGCAATTACTTAACCCAAAATCTGGCAGTCCTTTTTAAAAAGGCAATTGATGCCACTATGTGACCTGGCTCCCTTCATAGTTTTACATTATTGATTAAGTGCATAATGTTTGAATGTTACTGTTCTACAAGAGTTTGATGTTATTGCTAGCATCACTGTGCATATGATTTGTTGGTCAGCTCTCTATAGAGACATACTATGAGCTGACCACTGCTGGTCTGTGGTACACTATCAGGATCTGACTCTGACTGGACAGACTGAACACCAACAGCCTGGATATTCTATAGTTCCTAATGACATTGACGCAATCATCCATTCTCGTTATGTAGGTCCATAATCATATTTAACTTGCTTAATACATTTTTAAGTACTGTTTTAAGTTTTTTTTAAAGTGACCAACCACATTGATTATCAATCGGTTCAACCGAATTCACAAGACAAAAGGTGAAAAAACAAGAAAAGGGGGCAGGGTAGAAACACTCTGACCCCCTAGGCCTGCTCAGGGGGCCCCACAGGGACCTAGAGGGCCAACAAAAAGCATTAAAAAACCTTTGGTGTGATTCGAGTAGGTTCCATGAATCCCACTGAAAAAGGAAAAAAAAACGAAGAGCGGTCTCCCGTGCTTCTTTAATTAAGCCCCCGGTTGGGCCAGGTCCAGGGCATTGTCAAAGGCCCCCACAGTCCCAGGGACCTCCACCTCCATGGGACTCTATTTATAATATGCGGGGCTGCCACCTCCCTGAGACTTTTTTTAAATTAAAAAGGTGAGTAGCAATCTTGATTTCAAAGGGGCAACAGGTTGTCATCCACAGCACTCCCTCCGGTGATGTAGTTGTTTTTTTTTATCCCTCCCACAGGTAGGGTAATGATTGTTTGGGTTCCAGTGCTTCAGTTGGGCTGCTTCCTCACACCTTGTAATGGGCATCAACACACCAGGTTCCCCCAATGCTCCTCACTCCTTCCAAACACTCTCCTCTTCCTCACACAGCACATTGGCCTTGGCAAGCAGGAAGGCACTGGTGCTCAAAGCTCCATTGCAGGTAGTCTTAGATTTCCCTGAGTGATGTCCCCTCACCCAACAGGGAGACTGGAAGACCATAGACATCAGTACTGGTCACAAGTAGAAGTATTGCAGATCTTTCCCTCCTTGACTTATAATCCGACTGGCTGCTTGGCAGTTGACATTTCTGGGGACCTCAATCTCCCCTTATGGTCCACTTCCAGTTACAAAATGTGATCTAGTGTCTGAGTCTTCGAAGTTTGGTTTGGGGTCTGCTTCCTTTTGAAGTGCCCACTCCTACCCTTTCTCTAGAAAGCTGTCTTTCACAAAATGGTAACTACAAATCTGTACACAGGACATGGGAGAAATTAGAGGTTTAAACCTATGTGTCAACCGCAATGATATGAGCATAAATGGTTGCCAAAGGGCCCCAGCCATACACTTTTATGGATTTCTTATCAGCCCCATCTTCTTTCTAAAATGTGTTGAGGCCCCTTTCCATTGAACTTTCTCAGTATCAAAGAACACCCTTCCTTCGTCCAGTGTGTGTCCCATCCAACTCTCAGTAATGCAACAATTCACTGCTTTGTTTGAGGGGAATCCTCTACCTCCTCATGCTCTTCCAGCCTGACCTGGGTCTCCCAAAATAGAACCAAAAGTCTTCCATGTATTGCACCACTCGCAGACAAACATACACCCAGCACATTCATGAAACCATACGTGTTGTGGAAAAAGTGACATACTAGCATGATAGGGGCTAAGGGTGAGTTAAACACACAGCAATAGAAATGTACAAGAGTGGGCCTGTAGGTTTCACTCCAGTAACAAAGGTAAAAAGGCATGTTTACTCCTACTGAACACTAGAAGGTACTCTGCCACCACCGCACACATACTACTTATCTCCTGGTTAAAGCAGTAGTCTTTCTCCACCATATAGGTAGAACTCTGGGCACCCAGTCCAACAATACAGCAATCTGTGAGACAGGCCTATGTCAAGGCCCATATGCAAGAGCCATGTACGCTCATGACTAAAACAATCAGCACGAGGATCCAGATATTGTTGCAGGGGTGCACTTCCATCACCATGCAAGGAACTGTTTTGCCCCAACAAATGCCCCTCCCAGATCAGACTACCCTGAACAAGCTTGAACTGGTGGGAAAGTAGATACACCTTCCAGTGGCTCACTCCAGCTCTGTCCTCTACTTCAAAATCTAACCCTTGCAGAAATATAGACAATCACAACAACCTGCTACTCTTTCCTTTCTTAACCATCAACCACTTCAATGGCTTATTTTAACTGTCACTTTTGCTGTATTTTTTTACTAATAAACAAAAATTCAACTTTGTATTACAGCAATACGTTTGTAAAAGTATGTTTATTAGTACAGTTGCTCTACATATTGACTCAAAAATATTATTTGTATCATTACCCTATAACATCAGGCTAAAAATATTGTGCCAATAAAAATCATGTACAATTCCATACAAAAGTATTGAAGCGGTGTATAGCTTTTTAAAACCAAATTACAAATATATCGAGGTTTAAAATATAGATTAGTATAATGTTGTTTTTATTATGTTGTTTAATTGTCGTATTGTGTGTTTATTTCATTATTTTGAAATGTAATTGTAATTCATTTAAAATAATATACTAATGTATAATTTACTTTGAGTTTTCAGAGTTTAATATGTAATTGGGGTAGTGTTTTTTAATTTAATTTTCAGATAACTTTAATGTATTATCTGACTTGTATGTTATTCATTTGCTTATATGCTGAATACATACTTCATTTAAACAAGGTAAAGACAGAATAGAACTAGTGTGAGTTCCACACATGTGCTTCAAATATGGTGTAGTTTAAATAAAAAAAAAAACATATACGCAATAAACTGAAGCTTCTCCTTGCAATACATTATTCATCTGTAGATTTCTGTGTACATGTTGACATTATGGGCATCATTAGGATGCACCATCCAGACGTAGAAAGGGACCGCCCACCACACTGGCGGGCGCATCCTGCATTTTTGACATTGCCACGGGCGGTGCTTTTAGCACCGCCCGCCGCAATGCCAAAAATTGTATGTTGTGCATTTTCATGCATGACGAGGCAGGCCCCATGCCGGTGCCTGCCATGTTGTGCATGAAACTGCAGGGGGTTACCATCCCACCCCACAACTTCCTGGGGGCCCGCTACGGCCCCCAAATAGTAAAGACCACATGCCTTGCCACCACGGAAAGGCAAATCCCCGCATGCATCGTGATATGGATGGCGGTGTCTAACAGACACCACCATCATATTGGAACCTTTTCCGCCCGGTCGACTCATCGACTGGGAGGAAAACCGGCGGACGGTCTTTCCGTCCGCCGGTGTCCCCCCGCCATAGTAATATGGCAGGGGGGAATGGCATGCGGGCGGGAAAGAATGTTGGGCGGATTGCCATCACCATGCTGGCGGTGGCGATCCGCCTGACATTCCAATGGACCCCAAAGTGTGATTTAGTTCTATTGACAATTTCTATATAAACTAGAGATTTATAAAGTGTACCTATTTATTTTCAAAACTTCAGTGAAAATTCTGATAAATTATACATTGTTGTAGAACACATAATGTATGAGTGACTCTTTTATAGATGGTTCAAGTTGCAGTATGATTGTAGGCATTGTTCTAATGGTGTACACTATTCTGCTCATTTGCGTAATATCAGTATGGGACTTTAACAAACTACAGAGGACCTAGCAGTGCATGCCTTATCATTGGCTAATGTGTAGATATTGAGTTGTTGACTTAAAATTCTATTAATTAAAATCTTACAATGTTAGGAAGAGTAAAAATATCATGAAAGAAATCAATTTTACCATTAATATTAAAATCACTATCCCCCAGATGCATCAAGCACCCACTCTGGGAATCCTAAATAGCGAAAAATACAGAATCGCTATTTAGAAATCGCAGAATGGGATGCATCACCAAAATCGGTAAATATCAGTAAATCGCAACCGGCCGCAATCGCCAAATGCAATTTCGCTAAAATCGATATAAATTCGCAGAGTCTGCTGTTTCCTACCCCCAAATTGCGATTTCTCAATTACCAAAATCACAATTAGCGATCTCGCAGATTGCGAGATCGCAAAAACGTGAAGTCGCATTTTGACCACAATGATGAGATAACTACCAGGAAGTAGCCTGCACAATGCATCATTTGGATCACAGAGCTGGATACAGGAGGAGGCAGAGCACTGAGCTCCAAGAGGCACACCCTGCAGCCCAAATACAGGATACAAATAAATACCACAATGTTCCAGGAAGCTGCAGGACAAAGTGAACAATCCAGGCAGAGCAAAATCAAATTTTCAGTAAAAGAACTGAGTACCTGATAGAAGGAGTCAGCAGGGACCATGACCAAGCGTTTGGAAAGCTGTCCCGCAAGGTGCCCGAGGCTACCATTAGGCGCATCTGGCTAAGGTGAACGCGGTGGAATGATGACCTAAAAAAGAGGTGGTACGACCTCAGAGGCAGTGCCAAGGAGCACATTGCGGAGAGACTGGAGAGAGACTGGCTATCGGAGGAGGACACTCCACAGGCCCTGAGAACACACCCATGGAGGACCTAGTGGAGGACACCATCAACCCTGGAGCCTGCGTGGGCATCACTCAACTGGACACCTCCCACGCCACAAACCAATCTCAAGTTAAGAGGCATGCTACTGCGACCCCGCACCTAACAATGCCCATGCCCCCATAGCAAGCCATATTTGTAACCCCAGTAATCCAGTCCCTGCTCCTCCCAAACGCCCAAATGCATTGTGGGACCTGTAGTGTGTCAATGTGCCCTGATAGCCACACACAGTCAGAATAGTCAAGTGAAACAGACCCCTAAAGCCAATCAGGGAATGCAAGCCTGCATGCATGTTGCTACATCCCAGGTGTCTGAATCATATCATTAATCATGCACTTATCCACATCACAGGTGCTGCAGATGCTGACATGTCTGATAGTGAGATACTCCACATTGTGGAGACACCTGATGAGATGGAGGGAGCGAGCCAGCCAGGACTAGCACCTGGACCAGCACCTGCACCAAGACACAGGGCCACCCCTGCAGCTACAGGTGGAGCACAACCTCACCACTCGGCAGGCATGGCAGTGGGGCAGATCCCACCCCCACCCAGGAGGCAGACACGACGCCCAGCATGTGTGCGGTCCCACGCAAGCAGCAGGTTGAGGCAGCAGCGCTCTGTGCCCACCACAGCAGACATGGAGCAACAGGCACACAACTTGGGCCTGGGCATTGAGGCTCGGGTGCTTGCTGTGCACCGTAAACAGGCACAGCACATGACAGCAATGTAGCTGCAGCTATATAAAACTGCACGCAACATTAGTCTACTCACTGAGAGTGTGCAGGAGCTGACCACAGCAGTCAAGGAGAGCAACCAACTGATGGTGGCGCAGCAGGAAATTACCCACAGACGCCACAGGCAGCAGCTCACATGGCTATCACCCTACACACGATCAAACCACCTGATTGGGAACGCCACTTCCCAGCTCTTGCACAGATCATTGGCCATGCAGATCCAGATGGTCCAATGCTCTGCTGACGTTGCAAGGGCCCAGGAGCAGGTCACCCCCGCTGTGGAGAGCCACCAGGCAAGCAACCATGGCATGGGATGATGCCAGTGAAAGGGACATCTAGCCTCAGCAGCCTGTCAGTGCCCAACACTGCTTCACGACAAAACAATCCCAACATGGAGGGTGAGAGGCAACAGGGTGCGTCCGGCAGGAGGCGCTATTTACTAGACATTTCCGGCAGTGCCATGGTGAGGTAATCACACACGCCTGCTCAGGTAACATGAGCCTGTATGTCTGAATACAGTTGCACTATTGTTTGCTAATTAAAGCACATCGAGAGCTTGTGAATTAAACAAAAGCTTTATTTTGAACACAAATCTTCCTCGTGTCAATCATTCATGTGGCTTGCATGAGTGCAGTGTTGTGTGAGGGGTATGGGTGCACTAGAAGTAGTTCTCTGTGATGTTTGTGCAGTGCCTGTGACCTTCAGCAGGATTCTCCATGTGTGCATGATGCACATGTGCAGGTGGCAGGTTGTCCCCTTCCGACTCACTACCAGACACCTCCACAGGTATCCTTTGCTTGATGGCAATATTGTGGAGTATGGTGCACAAGGCCACGATGCAGCAGCATATCTCGGGCCGGTATTTGAGGGCGCCGCCAGTCATGTGGAGGATGCGGAATTGACTCTTTAACATGCCAAATGTCCGCTATATCAAATTTCTGGTGTGTATATGCGCAGCATTGTACAGCCGTTCCTGTGGTGTTGCAGGGTTAGGTATAGGGTGAGGAGGTATTCACAGAGGCCATAGGCGCTGTCACCTGAAGGGAGGAGCAGAGGGTCAGTGCCAGTTATGCGCGGCAACATGGTCTTAACATATTGTATGTGGCATGTGTACTTACCTAGGAGATGTCCCTCGCCAAATTCACCCCTTACCAAGCGGGTGTGTATGCTGCTGTGCCGGAAGATGAACGAATCATGCGTGCTTCCCGGGTATTGTTCCACAATGTCTGTGATGATGGTCTTCGCATTGCAGACCATGTGGATGTTGAGGGAGTGATATGACTTGCGGTCCCGGTACATGTATTCGGTCTCTGCGGGTGGACAGATGTGAATGTGGGTGCAGTTGTTGCAGCCAATTGCATGGGGGAATTGTGCGGTGTGATAGAAGTCCAGTTTTGTTTGCATGAAGTCCTGTTGGGTTGTTGGGAAGGTGATGTAGTGGTGTATCCGGGGATGTATGACGTTACAACGCAGGCTATTACAACACCTGCCTTTACAACGCGGTTTTTACATCGCAATCCATTACAACGCATAGCGCTTTGGGGTGCTGGATAGTGAAAAGTTTAATTTACTATTCCAACACCAGTCCCCGTGGACACTAGGGAAGGTGTTGGATAGTAAATTAAACTAATCCCCTATCCTAGAGCGCCCCCCAGCGCAATGCGTTGTAATGGTTTGCGTTGTAATGACCGTGTTGTAATGGTAGTGCGTTGTAAAAGTTTCGTTGTAAAGGTTGTTCACCGTATCCGGCTCAGAATGGCGTCCTGGAAACTCTGTAGGCAGCGTGACAGTGTACTCTGTGATATACCCGCTGCATATGTGACTATACCCTGGAAGCTGCCGTAGGCCAGGAGGTGCAGGCAGCAAGGGACTTGTACATGGGTGGGCCCGGCATTGGTCCTCCGTGCTGGGTGCTGCATCAGGGGGTCAAGGTCTCTGATGAGCTTGTTAATCATTGCCCCATCGAGCCTGTATTTGGAGTAGATCTCCTCTTCAGTCTGTCCCAGGAGTGTAATCTGCCGCTGGAAGATGCGCTCCTGGATCCTGCGTCAGTTCTGGGCTGCAGCCTGGAGCCTCAGCCGCCTTGCCATGATGTAGAGACCTGTCATTGTGACTTTCCTCATGCTCCTACTGAGTCTCCTTAAGTGTGTTTGATTTACCCAACACCTGTTTCTTGTTAGCCATTTTTTTCACCAATAGGACTTCATTGTTACCACCTGGTTTGGCTTCTCCTTAAATTGCGACTCGTATTTAGCGATTTATGGTATTTTCGCAATTTGCGATTTATGATGAATGGGAATAGCAATTTATTAGCAAATTTGCTATTTGATTGCGAATTCGCTATTGATTTTGCTAAATTTGTGGGTAATCGCTGTTAAGGGATCGCAATGGCGGTTTCCCATGATTTTGCGATTCTTTGTTTTGCGATTTCGCTATTTGCTGCTTTTGTACTTGATGCGTTGCGGTAGTGGGAATTGCAATCACAATCGCTGTTTCGCAGCGATTGCGATCGCAATATCGCTTGATGCATCTATCCCTTAAATAGTTTTTTCATATTTACACTTATAAGGAGCCGACAAGGAACAATTTCCTTATATGTTTGCCTAATATATTAAATAAGAAAACTTCCATTACATAAGGCTAAAAGTATGGTCACATAAATATGCCATTTTCATTTTCACTGCTCTCATAAATTTTATAAAATATACAATTTAATCCCGTATCAGGAAGTTTAAGGCATGCTATCACCACTCGTCTACATGAGCGAATGTCCCCCTGGTTAAATGGTATCCTTAGCAATCTGCTTCGTAGGTCTAATAGAGCCAGGCATATGCAAATTAAATGGGTAATGTTCTCTTCACCACGTTTGCACAATTTACAGGAGGTTGATGTTGTACTCTCAGCCACAGCATTGCGTGTATGAGGCCTGGAAGAATTCAAAATTCTGCTCTTATGAACCTTCCTTTTTGTTGCGGGGACAAACCATACTTTAAATAAGACTGCGGTTCAAGGCATTTATATTCATTTAGAATCATCCAGGCATTTGACCTAGATACACATAATTCTTTGTCCATTAACATTGATGTATTTTTTTATTAAGACGTTGATGTTTTTTTTTAAAGTTGGTGGAGTCAACGGACGGAAAAATCTTCTATTGCCTCAGTTAAGTACTTCCATGTTGGTGAATTGGAATTTGTTTGAATTTCATACCCAAGGGCTTGATTTAACTGATTTGAGATATTTGATTTTATTATTTTCCAGGTTTTAACATATGATCCCTTTCATGCAATGATTTGGTTTAACAGATCAAATTCTAATTGTATCTGGGCTTGTGCTGCATTGCATGGTAGATTAAACAGAGATCTATTTTTATGTTTTAACTTGTTCTATTTGCTGAGTTTGTAAAAACACTATTTTTTATGAATCATATTACTTATTTTCATCACTTTTGTTTTCTTTTCATTTATTACCATTCCATTAAGTAAGACATAGTTTGATATTTTATGTATCACTCCCAGCAATCCATTATTAGTTTGGCTGACTAGAATCACATCATCAGCATATAAGAGATTTGAAATATATTTCTCTTCTAACCTTGGGGGATGTGCATTAACCTAATCTAAATCATGAATCAGCCAAAAACAGATTCAATAAATGTGGTACAAGTATAAAGCCTTATTTCAAACCCTGGAAGGTTGTAATTTTCCTAGACAAAATAGACCCATCACCCATTTTCACTCTTATCCATGTATCCGAATATAAAATTTGGATTGCTTTTAATAGGCATGGTGGTATATGCAATTTAACCAGCTTTTGTCACAGTAGGCTCAATTGAACACAATCAAATGCAGATTGAAAATCCACAAAACAGAGGTAGATTGGTTGATTCCATGCTTTGTGTCTATCAATCATTATTGAGAGTGCTAGTATATTAGATGATGTACCTAAACCTTGGAAAAACCCAGTTTGATTTGGGGGGATAAGTTGCTTTTCTTCTGCCCAATATAAAGGTTCTTTCAGGAGTACCTCAGCGAAGAACTTAGATTTGGTATCCTGGACTGTGATAAGACAGTAGTTTCTGGTTTTGCCCACTCCCCTCCTTTATGTATCCGTACTATTTAAGAGCCTTTCCAAGATTCCAGAATAAGTTTTGATTTCAGAGCATTATTAAAAACATTTGACTATATGCGGCTGAGTCTCACAACTATATGACATCTTGTACATGCCCCTTATTCCTGCGCATAGCCATCCCATGTAGTAATGAAGTTTCATTAGCCACAGAATCAGAGCTTGAAATATACTAAGATTTCTCTAGAAACAAAGCCTGGGGCCAAAATCACTTGCATCTTCTAAGTGGGTGTATCTCGCCACCGCATGGTGTCTTATACATGCCACTAATTCCTGCAAATAGCCATCTCATGCTATAATGAGATTTTATTTCCAACAGAATAAGAGCCAGTAATATAATTAGATTTCTCTAGAAACCAAGCGAGTAGCCAAAATCACTTGCATCTTCCTCACCTGACAGGTATAGGGAATCATGAATGTTCCTCTTCGCAAAAGTGGATTTTATGGATATCTCTATAAAGGAAAAAGAAGGTAGACTAGAGATGGAAGTATGCACTAAACCCTTGGACAGAAACTGCTTTTGTTGTAGATGATTCTAGGACTCTAGTAAATATTCCCGATTTCATGCCCGTATGTGGTTATATCAAATCATACCCTTATATAGGCATAAGAATCATACCCATATTAAGACATATCCAATGCAGTCCAAATACGGCATGGCTACTCCCATAGACTCCTAGAAAGCACAACGCGTTCTTAAACAAACCAAGCCTCCAGCAGCCCGGGAACTCCCCCTGCTTCTGTATTGATTTGTCTTAGAACTCCTGGAGTCCTGAAAGAACTGCGAGTTCTTAGCGACGTCTTATGTCCAACCTTACGTCAAACTCGGCACCTTCCAGGTATAAATATACCAGCATCTGCCTTAAGCAACACAGTGGTTTGGAGCAGAACGGCTGTCTACTTGCCCGACGCCCTGCTAATGCGAGTGACGAAGGAAGCCACTAGTCCCTGCTGACGCACTGAGAGAGACGCTGTCTTTTCTCCTGCCGAGAAATCCAGCTCCAGTGTTTCCCGGTCACACTTGTGGGTTGCTGGGAGATCGAGTCCTGAGAAAGAGTTACAAGACCTCCTTCATTCTATAACCAAGGTACGGAGTTGATTAGACCCACAGAGAATTCTTGATTCAGATTCTTGGCAAAAACTGTAACTCATCTACTCCTTCCCTGTACTAGGCTTAGGTTAGATACACTGGGGTAGGCGTATCTTAGAAACACCAGTTGAGTACGTTTAGTCATTATTTTATGATTGTATGTATTTTATCCATTTTAAGTATCTTATGGCTTAGAAACCATATAAATGCTTTTACAGTATTATTTCATAATACTCATTTTACTGTACGCACTTTACTTCATGACAAGTATTGCAATTGTGGCAATTCACTTCTCTTGCATTAGAAAGTAGACTGCTCAATAAATAACCTTTTTATTGAAAACGCCTGTCTCTATTTCTCTGCACTCCTGGTGAAACTAAGCATGCACGATTGACTGAGTGAAATAGCTATCTATTGTTTCCGCGACTCTGGAGATATACACCTTATTCTGGGGGAGCAAAGTTGTCATGGTTATGCAGTTGACAGAAACTAATCCCTTCTTGTCTAATCAGGAAAGTTAACACCTTCTTATGTACTCGAGAAAGTTTCTAGTGACCTCTGAGCTAGCTGGCATTTCATAATTAAGTCTAACATGGTAAGCAGACAAAATATCGACTACAAAATATCGAATGGACATAATATCGAGTACAAAATATAGGCTGGACAGAATATCGAATGGACAGAATATAGACATCAAAAATATCATTTTGATGGTAAGTAATGTAATATCGAATTTTAAAATATAGATAGTCAAAATATCGAAGTACATAATATAGGTTAATAAAAATATCGAACATTTAATAATATCAAATTTTTTATAGTGTATTTTATGTGTTAAAAGTGTTTATTTATGTTATAATGTAATTTAATTAATGAATTTAATGTTATTTAAATTTTTCCTAATTTAATTCTGTAGCGTGTTGTGGGTTTAGAGGGGAATAGGGTGGGAAGTAATTTAATTTTAATTAATTAAATATGTACATTTATTTATTGGTATTTGTTCATAATTAAATGTTAATTAATTTCTATTTTGAAATTAATTACAATTTAATTGCCAATTAATTTTATTCAATTGATTAATTGATAATTATGGTAATTTAACTAATTTAATTTCTGTAGCAGGTTGTGGGTTTATAGGGGAATAGGGTGGGAAGTAATTTAATTATAATTATTTAAATATCTTAATTAATGTACTGTTATTTATTTATAATTAAATGTTAAATAATTGTTATTTGTTAAATAATTAAATTTTAATTGAGAAATAATTTTATTAAATTGATTAATTGATAATTATGTTAATTTTACTAATTTATTTTCTGTAGTGGGTTGTGGGTTTATAGGCAAAGAGGGTGGGAAGTAATTTATTTATAACTAATTACATATGTGAATTTTTTTGGTATTTATTAGATTTTATTTGTTAAGTAACTTTTTAATTACTAATTAATTAAAAGTTAATTTATAATTAATTACTATTAATAGATAACTAATTGTAATGATTAATTTAAATTAGTATTTGTAATTAATTATTATATTATATTAAATTGGTAATTACTTTTAATTAATTTGTTATAGATATTAATAAATATATATTTTTAAATAATATATGAAGTATCTACTTTCCCTACTGTTGGACTCACTGGAGTGGGAATAGTAATTTTTACCCCTACGCTATCCAACGCTTTCCCTACTGTTGCACTCTCTGGAGTGGGAATAGCATTTTTTACCCCTACGCTTTCCAACCCTTTCTTTACTGTTGCACACTCTGGAGTGGGAATAGTAATTTTTACCCCTACGCTATCCAACCCTTTCTCTACTGCTGCACTCTATGGAGTGGGAATAGTAATTTGTACCCCTACGCTATCCAACACTTTCCCTACTGTTGCACTCTTTGGAGTGGGAATAGTAATTTTTACCCCTACGCTATCCAACCCTTTCTCTACTGTTGCACTCTCTGGAGTGGGAATAGTAATTTTTACCCCTACGCTATCCAACCCTTTCTCTACTGTTGCAGTCTCTGGAGTGGGAATATTAATTTGTACCCCTACGCTATCCAACGCTTTCCCTACTGTTGCACTCTCTGGATTGGGAATAGTAATTTTTACCTCTACGCTATCCAACGCCTTATCTACTGTTGCACTCTCTGGAGTGGGAATAGTAATTTTTACACTTACGCTATCCTACGGTAATAATATTGGATATTATTTAATTATATTAGGTCACTATATATATATGTTTTAACAAATATGATTGCAACATTTTTTTTATAACTTTAATTAATTAATTAATTAATTATTATAAGATAATTTCAGTATTTTTAAGTATATTTTAGTAATAAATTTTTAATGGTAATTTAATGTAACATTGTTTTTAATAAAGTCAATATTTTTATAAACTATATTTTTGTAAACAATATTGTTTACTCAATATTTTTGTACTTACCTGTTTGTAGATACAAAGTCGATATTATGTCCCTCGATATTATGTCAGTGATCCGTCTAACATATTCAATAGAGACCTAGTCGACCTCAGTCCTACGTCTACACTGTCGTTTATGTTATTCCAATGCGCAGAGCCTTTGGGAATATAGGAACTACACTACATGGCGCCCAACGTTTGATAAGGCGATAATTTAACGCTAGATACTAGAGTAACTCAGTCGTGCTTTTTCACACAGACCCCTTTTTTCCGTAAAAACGCCAATAGACGTCTGGAGTGGGTAAAAGGTTAATATCCGCCAGAACTTTGTAGGAAGAGATTCCTATGTATTAGTTTTTGGTTTAGTCAACGTTGAAGGATACAGTGTTCCAAAATTTTGTGCACCTAATCTTTGTTTCCGTGAAACTTGCTCTGCAAACTTTCATTAAACAATGTCAACTAACGGCGACAACAACGAAACCGGTGGAGCTGCAGTAAATGCAAATCAAACGGGTTTTGACGTTACAGGGTTTAATGAAAATGACCTGGATGCTAAAAACATCCCAGTAAATGTAAGGAAGAGTGTAACTATAAAACTTATAGAAAATGGTGTGTCATCGAGAGGTGGTACAGTCATATTTGTTGTTGAGGCACATGAGTGTCGGCAGACAGAGGTATTCTATTCTTGGATAAATTTTCCAGCAGCAAATGCTGTAACACACGAGTTCCACTACTACAAAGCAGGGGAACCTCCAGTGGAATACGTTCCTTTCGAGGACGTTGAAATTCCACTAACTTACCAGGAGCATCAGCTCTGGTTTAATGGTGCCCTAAAACATCAAAATCACATTACCAGGCTCGGTCCACTAGGTAGACCAGGAGCCACATGGCCGGTTCTAGCCAGCTATACACCACATCCTGACATTGAAGAAATGTCAGACAGAGAACTTTTAGTTCAACTAAAACAATTAATTAAAATACATAGACAATTGGTACAATATGTCATGCGGATTTTAACAGTCCACCTACTGTAAAAATTCCACAGCACACCCCTCACCAGGGGAACACTAATAAATTACACCACAGACTATACAATCAGTCATAGGTAAATTACCCGCAAAATGGGAACAAATTCCGTTCTGGTTAGCTCAAAAAATTACTCAAATAGAATCAGTATTTCCTGATACTACCCCTCACGAAAAACACAGAATTCTGACAATCTGCCTACCAATGGGGATTGCACCACACTTGGAGGACTGTTACACTTGGGGAAAAGTCTTTGCTTCAATCTACACAAAAACACATGGTGTTCCGTCTACGGCGGTTATACCAGACATACTAAGACAGATTCAAAATGAATACGGTCCAGAGCCTGCTTAAAATCTAGGTATGAAATTACTGAAAGACTTTAAGCAAGTCTTGGCTATACTACTAGCCAACATAAAAGGAGAAGCAGCATCTGTGGCAATCCGCCAAAAAGTACAAGAAACATATATAGCAGAACAACCTTTTGAACTTGCCAGAATAATTGAAAAATCCTATGAAGAGTTAGGTAGAGATAGTTTGGGTGGGAAACCAATAAAACCACAACTAACAGAAAATCCCGAAAAGACTTTCATTGAAAATAATTTAATAACTCAAAAGAAGAAGTGGGAAGGTAATAAACAGACCTCTCCCAGAGAAAAACAGTTTCAGACCAGAGGAAGGTCTCCCCAACGGAGAGATAGATCTCCAGACCAGGGGGTAGGTCTCCCCAACGGGAGCCCTCTGAAAAGAGATATAACCTTAGAAATAGGGAACATTTGAGAAAACCTGACAGATATCAAGATATTGATACACGTCCCTCTTGGTCTTTTCAGACTTCCTCACAGAAATCGGAAAGAAGAGGACGGTCAGAACATAAAGAAGAGCGCATCAAGTCCAAAGACTCATCAAAGTAAAAAATTACAGTTTCCCAAAAAGAAGGTAGCCAATATTAAAGTAAAACATGCCGAGGATTCTGAGGACACAACTCAAGAACGAAGCAAGGGACCAGACAATTCTAGACAGCGCAGCAGAAGTGACCATAGCTCACAAGATCCTGATGAATCTTCTGGAGACAGTGGACACGAATGAATACATTCAAGTCGAAACTGCAGACACCATAGTCAGTGTGCCCCATAAATTGTATGAAATAACATTACGTATAGAGGGTGACAAAACTAGGAAAATAAGAGGTCTCTTCTGGGAGAACGTATCTAAAGGTTATGATAACCTTCTAGCAGAAAAGGACTGGCCACCAGAGTTTGTCAGGGAGTGCCCACATGGCGAAGGAATGATTATGCCTGCCTTCTCAAATCACATTCTAATTCATACAAAATACACATATGCTAGAAAATGGGCAGTTGTCCAAGCTCCTGCATTATATAAAACTCATGTAGGATGGGATGAGGATTCTCCTCACCATAAAATCCAGTTAAAAAAATCAACCTACTGCACAAAGGCAGTATCCAGTTAAGCAAGAAGCTAAACAAAAGTCAGGGAGATCTTGGATCAACTTGAGTACCAAGGGGTGGTTGAAACATGCACCTCACAAATGAACAATCCTTTGTTTCCTGTATTCAAACCAGACAATTCATAACGTCTAGAATTGGACTACAGACACTTAAACTCCTGTTGCAAAACATTTGCAGTACAAAATTCACACAGTGCAGCACTGATAAATAACATCCTGCGCAAAAACATATAAAACAGCATTAGATATTTCAAATGGTTTCTTCTGTCAAAACATTGCACCAGAAAGCAGGTATTTGACCGGTTTCTCCAGTATGGGGGCCCAAAAGCAATTTTGTCGTCTCCCACAGGGATTCAAGAATAGCCCAGGATTATTTTCAGCCAGAGTAACAGAGTTACTACAAATGTATGATGATGAGGCATTATCCTATCTCGACGATATCTATCTAACAGACGATGACCTGGAGAAAAACTTGAAAAGAGTGAACACCATAATACTTTGGTTCTCATCTGAAGGGTACAAATTTAACTTTAAAAATACACGAATTACCCACCTCACTGTCCTATTTTTAGGATATGAGTTATCAAGTGAAGGCAAAAGCATAGCAGACAACTTTTTAGAGAAATGTGCAGTACTCCAAGCCCCAAAAACGCTGAAAAACTAACAATCAAGTCTAGGTTTCCTGAATTTCTGAAGAACTTACTTTCTAAATTATGCAGAGAGGGTTAAACCGCTCTATGAACTAATAAAACCTGATTTCAAAGCAATTAATTGGACTCAGAATCACACAGAAATGTTACGATCATTACAAACAGACATGTGAACTAAAACAAAACTGCAAACACGCGCGAACGAACGCAATCTTGTAATCCGAGTCATCCCAGGAAGATGTGGATTTACATACCTGACCTCAAATGAGGGAGAATCGGTACCAATAGCTTACAAATCACACTTGTACACACAAGCTGAAATTAAATTCAGTTTCACTGAAAAGATTCTAACTGCGGTACAAACTGCTGAAGCAAAAGAAAGAGCCCTGGCACAAGGTAAACGCATAATGATCGTTATACCAATACCTGCCCTAGAAGCAGTAACAAGAGCCAGCATTCCGAATGCTAAAGCCTTACATCCGAGATGGATACAATGGTTTAATTCCCTTGCTGCATCAGACGTAGTATACGAATTTGATCCTAACTTAAAAACGCAAGAATTTCTCCAATACAAATACAAATGTCCCCTGCCAGCTGCAATTTTACATCTGGAACAGTACACCTGTGTAATCTACACAGACAGATTTGCACAACACTACGTTGTGGAGGAAAAAGTTTACAATGCTGCGTGTGCGATTGTAAAAGGTCGCTGGCGCATAGGAAAATTTAGACCGTTAATCTCAAACTGAATCGCTCAGAAATTGCACAGCTCAGCGAGCTGAACTACAGGCTTTTAAGATGGCGCTTGAAAATGCAGATCGCGAATTCCCCACACTAATAGTGTGTGATTCGCATTACTGCGTTGAATCTTACAATAATTCCATGCAGACCTGGATTGAAAATGGTTACAAAGATGAGACAGGTGTCACAATAAAACATAAAAAACTATGGGAACAGGTTGTTCTTTTACAGAAAGAACTATGAAAGACTCATGTGATACATACGCAGAGTCTTCAACGTGATGGCGTTCACATTGCAGGGAATTCATTGGCTAATAAAGCCACAGTGGCAGCTGGTCAACCTGCTTCTGTAGCTACAAAAAAGCGTTCTAAAAAACAAATAGATGGAGAAACGCTACTTGCAGTAAAAGCCTCAATGGAAGGCAATTATGCGGCGTTACCTCTGAATTATCGACTCGGAAATACATACATAATCGATGTGAACTCTTGCTCAAATCCCTGGAGTGGGGGATAGAGTAATTCCAAACACGAACCGGAGAGTCTTCTTGATTCAAGAAGCACACATGGGAATGGGTCTAAGGCACCAAGAGATCCTGAAATCTCTAATAGAATTGCAATCAAGATATTGGTGGCCGGGAATGAGCGTTCAAGTTTATAACTTTGCAATTGATTGTCAGGACAGCAATAGAGATCGTAGTTATGAACCGGACGAGATATCTGATTCTAGCACAGTAAGACCAGCCCAGATACCTCTATTAGACAGCATTAGACTATCTACACGCAGGTGTACGACCAGACAAATGCGATCCCATAAATATTAAGACGAGATTCATGTGGATGTGGGCCCAGCGCTCGGTTGACGCCAGAACTTTTATAAAAGATTTGCGAGTCTTTATCGACACATACGCAATTGGCATGCTACATTCTGACATGGGTCCTGCATTTAGCTCTTGAGCCTACAAGGAGGCCATGACCAGTGTGGACATTGCATTGCGGTACTCTAGTCCATTCCATCCTGAGGGAAATGTGGTAGTGGAAAGAAAAAAACGTGACATAAAGCAATCTATAACAGCGAGGGTATTAGGTTCGAGTGATGGGTGGGTCAAACATCTAATAAGTGTCCAACATAGTCTTAATAATCTGTCAGGATATTCTCTAGGGGGAATGATCTTGATTGTCAGACTTCAGTGGCGGAACAAAAAGCTTTTGATAGCAAAGATCATTTGGCTGTTTTACAGGACTTGAATGAAACGAGAAGAAGTCTAAGTAACACAAAGATAAAGCCAACGGCCACTGAAGAGAAACCACCTGTCCCAGCAAGACCTGTATGGATTCCAAAGATTGGGGATCTGGTCAGAGAAAAAATAGCAGTGAAGAAGGAATTTGGGCCTTCTTACAGAAAAGCAGTACCTGTCTTAGCTATCAGCGGAACAAGATCAGTCGTACTACCGCCCCTTGCTGGTAAAAAGGAGAACAGAGTTGTATCAATCGACCTGGTAAAACCACAACCATGTGGCCAATGATAAGTAGTAGGCTCAGTGGACTCCCAAGAAGTAGCAGAAGACCAAACCTTGCTACAATCCAAGAGGTTCAAACTGAGAGACTAATCACATTTGATAAACCTGCAGTGAATAAAAAAGTACTATGCAACAAAGCCATGGAACTTGTGCCTCTAGAAACCCAAATTGCAACAGTTCGTCAAGAAACACCTGTCTACAATGATGTAGCCTCAGACTATACCAATATGAAAAAGGAAGAAGCAACTACAAAGATTAATAACAATCCTGATGCCATTCAAACAATTGACAGAACTGCATCTGGCTACTTCATCAATTTCGATGACTTTTCTGATGATCCAAGTGAACATGAAGACAAGCCAGCAAACAAAACTTTCAAATACAAAATTACAGAACTCTTTCATCAACTTGGGGAAACATATCTGATTTCACCGTGGATTGAATTTTGGATTGTGTTAGGTGTACTTTTCCTCCTGCTCTGGCTCATTTTAATTCTAAGCTTGGAAGGAATGATTGATGGAAAATACAGTACAATGGACACAGCAAGTCAGAACATCAACTTGGTTCGAAAACCTCACAGATCATCTCACATTGAAAAAAAGAGAACTATCATCAGTGAACATCACAGCCATTCCTATACCTGGTGGTGTAGCGTGGGACACTACTGATTACGACATCTATCGCCCGGTTGAACTCTTGAAATATCCACATCAGTTCAAGATATCTTTAAGTGACTTTGTATCACCTAGTACTTTCTCTGATGATTGGGACTTTGAAAATATTAACACATTGATGTCAGATTTAGAAATGTAAGCTACATATACAGAACATGATTATTTACAAGGTTCATCAAATTATGAAGAAATGTATTGCTATAATTATTATGGGCATCACTATTTGCATAAATAAGCAAATCCTAGAAATGTTTTTATGTATAATCAATAGGAACATTGTCCAACTCCACCAAATGCAGCTCAAAAACCTTTTATGAGAAATTTCCATACTTTTCAGGATTTAATATCACTGATCCAGAAACGTTTTATTTTAAAATTATGAATAAGACAGGAATAAAAAACATGTTGACAAATACTAAACTGATTTATTCTGAAACATGTTATGAAAAAATGTCTATGTTTGGTTTTGAATTTTGGAAAAACAACATTGAGACAAAAACTGTCTGGGGTACAAAAGACTGGCAGGTACAAGGGTTAGAATCATTATTCAGAGCCTACATGATCCCAGAAGAAATAATATTCCTGAAGGACACCATTCAACAAACAACCTGTCTTGGCCTAGCCAGGATAAAAGACTTAAACAAACCGTCCATACCAAAACCTATACCTGATAGTAATAGCACTACAGAAGTGGAGATAGACGTATCCCTTATTTTAAAACATTACAGAACACTTCCTAATTGGAACAAATGGTTGATCTGGCCCACAGACACTAATAACTAAGATAGATTCCTGAACAAAATACAGGGGTTCAAACAGAATAGGCCAGACCCAAGATATTCCCAGAGACAACCTCCAAGGATAATAACAGCCTATAGTGTAGGAAAACTATGCCTCGAATGGCTACAGAAATCCACACTACCTGAAATTAAGCAACACTTGACTTTACTTAAAGAAGGTGCTGACTTGCGAGATTTCTTACTGGGACCTCGCAAACAGCATCAAAAACGTTTCATATACGCCGGTATATACGCAGCTTACAATGAAGCTTGGAAAGTAACACAAATTGAAACTGCAGAAAAAATACGAGAAATTGATCGTATTAATTTGGAAAAATCACTGTCTGTAGTGGACAATGGGTTAACGACTCTGTCCTCCAGAATGTATTCACTGGACAGCATTGTATCATCCGCTATTGATATAATAGAACAGGATATGCTAATGTTACAACATGGCCAGTCCCAATTACGTTCTATTGTACAGTTAGGCTGGACGTTACAAAATCTGCATTCAGGCTACGTGCCATGGCGTCTGATAAACACAACGTCATTATTTTCTATCTTTAACCTTACTGATAAACAAATCTCTTTGGCACAAAGAGGGGCAGACTATACGGTGCTGAGCATTGAAATACTAGAAAGATTACCATTGACAGTCTCCAAAAAACCTGTCGTTGTGTGGTAAATATTTTACCGTATACGAGTTTGCCAGATAATTTCGGACAATTTAAAGAAAATAGCTCAATCAAATGAGAGGCAGAGTCCGTGGTGTCTGAGTCATAAGGGCTTTAATCATAAATGATGACTCGAGCCATGGAAATCTATTCCATCAATGCAAGGGTTCGGATATGCAATGATGGCAGGAAAGATGTCAACGATTTATTAACAGTACATGACATATATAGTAAAATGACACAATAGCATTGAATACAGTAGGCGTGACAAGTGAAATGTATATGATAAGAACACATGTGCGTAACAAAAAGGCGTGAACAAGGGTGTGCACATAGGCGTGTTCTAGAAACGTCACAGAAAAGTGTCACAAGTGGGTGGATGCTTAGAGAATTCTTGCAGAGTCAGCTGAAACCTGTGGCCTGAATGCGCGCGCAGCTAATATGACGTGTGATTGACGTGCATCTGGAGGAAGCTAAGGGTCTGACTTTTAGCACTAGTAGAAGAGACAGAAGTCTGGCATGTCAGATCGACCTGTCCCTATAACATATCTGATATCTAGTATTTGGAGGATGTTTAATCTAGAGGAAAAGGTCGCTTGTGCAGAGGCTACTCTATACTGAATGTTAGTGCGTGCATAGGTGCCTGCGTGTCTACGTGCGGGGCCATGGGCCTACTCTGGTAACAGGAACTGTAAATTACTTGCACGGAGACAGGGAGACTTGCTCTTTGCTCTGCAGCCGGGGATATGTTTACCTAAATCACTAGACAGGAATGTGTTTTCGAGGAGCTGAACCGGCTACGCTGATAGCTTGAAGGTAAAATACTGTTTTTGGCAGGCAGACCAGGCCGAGCCGGGCACCGCTCGCTTGGCAGGAAGTAAGGCAGAGGGATGCATCTTCATGCTGCAGCTTTCAGAGGCAGAGACAGAAGTGGCTTGAAGACAGAAAATCGGGGCCTAGCTCGGCAGAGCCAGGAAAAACGTGAAAGTACACCATATAAAGACGGTGGCACGGCATACTTAGGAACTGAATTATCAATCCATTCATGGTGGATCTGATAGAGGACATGTTAACGTTGGACGCAAATGTATTTGCGTCTTCAGATTCGGTCGTGGAGGGAAATTACATGTACTTGAAACTCGTACATGGAGCCGTTGGGGTACACGTTAGGGGACACAATTGACCATAAAAATTTCAATTACCTCATTCCCTCCTTGTCCCCTACGGACCCTTCATGATATGTCGATGTTCATGAGACCATCAATCTGTTCATATAACATCATTTGCTCTTCTTTCTTTCTTCGGGAATGGGAACGTGAACTTGGATGGGGAACACAAGCTGTGGCGCACAAGCCGCAAATCGCTGGCCCACATTGCAGACATAGGCAACAACTGAATACTATGGCCAATATGATTCCTAGGAATGACAGTAGTTTCCATCCCCAGGCTGTGATTACACTCCAGAGCCAACCGGACCAAGTCCAGGAGCCTGGATTCTGGTGTATCAGATGGGCAATTATAGACTAATGGCGCGTTATTTGGAATAAACACGCAGCAACTGGATCCGATGACTCTACAAGCCCCGCCCCTATCGGCCAGGATGACGTCAAGGACAAGGCGGTTCTGAAGAACGACAAGTCTCATAGCAGACTGCTCCTCTGTTAAGTTGCCCAAGGCAGAAGTAGTCTCATTCACTACGGCTTCAAGTATTCTGGTTAACTTGCGTATCAGTTTACTATTGGAGACAGTGCCTAGATAGGGAAAGAATCCTTTATTGAAATCTGTATATTGTTCCCATGTAGTTTCAGTCTGATCAACTATTGGGAGGTCTCTCTTGTGTCTAACAATATTAAGGCGGGAATTCCTGTGATAGTCAGATGGGGCTAGGAATACTGGTGGCAATAAGAATGCAATGAAACAGGTACCATCCCAGTCTGGAGGTAAACGGACATAGGCTGTCTGACCGCAAATGAAATAGGAATGTCGGGAAGCTTTGAATGTAGACTTGCCTTTATCACGGAATTCGACCACAGTAGTACAGTCACTGTGACCTAGATGTACTGAACCATTCTTTCTGACACATAATACACCTTTCGCTGGTAAAACTGATATGGATGGCAAGTCTGGACTGGTTTCTGACTGAACATTTAGAATCATGAGGTTGAGTGTAAAATTTCCTAATCCATACACTTCATTTTCTAGATCTGTCCCTGTCCTTTGCGGAAGACCCTCCTTGTCTGGGAAACATGCTTTGTTCATGACTGTGTTCAGATTTCCCCATATCCAATTGCTTTGGGAAACTCTAGATTCGGTGTTTATAGAAGATATTAAACTAAACCATGCACCACAGGAACCATTATGTGTAAACGGGTAAGGAAAGAGGGGCAGAGCTCCCTTGTAGTTCTGATAGGGAGGGAGTCGGCCACATATCCAACAATTAGTAGCATTGTTGATCTGGTGAGAATGGTGTAACATACGAATAAATGTATTGTTGCGCAGCGCAAGTTGATAAGACAATTCGTGTGGAGGAAGAGCACTAAATGTGTGCTCGACAGTGTCATTAGAAAAAGAATGTGCAAGAGGAAAATACATGTATAACATCCAACTCATAGCAATAATCGTAAGACTCAGAAAAACATAATAAGTAGTGTGCAGACGCATCTGCTCCGGAGACTTTTACAATATTTTCGTTTCTTGGTCTCCTGTCTATCTCTCTCTCTATTTGGGTCTAACTTGTACACTGTCAGAAACTGCCTAACCGCTTCACCCAGGAGGGGACTTAAACAATTAAACTGTCTGACTTACTAGACCTCAATTTCTGTCGATACTCCTCTTGGGGAGTTTTCTCTAGAAGGGGGAGTTTGGTATCAGTCACTGGTACGTGGGAGTTCTGGGATTCAGTTTTCGGCAGAAGTCCAAAGAATCTCTTAACGTGACTGGAGTGCACCCAACCCTTGCGCCCCTCCAGTTTAACAGCAGTCCTGGTTGTTAACAAAACGATCTTCGGCTCCTTCCAGCGGGGCTCCAAAGGGCTCGATCTGTCGAAATTCCGGACGACTACAACGTCCCCCGGGACCAGTTCATGTAGCTTCACCTCGGTGTTGTCTGGGAAGGCTGCCGCGACCTGTGAACGACATGATTGTAGTGCAGACATTAAGGAAGCAAGGTAATCTGTCAACATAGTACCATCAACATCGGTAATTTTTCGCGGCAGAGGCGTCCCCCACATATTAGGAGGCCTACCGAAGACCACCTCATACGGGGATAGCCCTGTCCTAGAGTGGGCTACCATTCTCATATAAAAAAGAGCAACTGGCAAAGCTACTATCCAATCTACTCCCTTCTCTTTACACACTTTGGCAAGGCGAGTTTTCAGAGTCTGATTGTGCCGCTCCACGAGACCTGCTGCCTCAGGATGCCGGACACAGTGAAACTTCCACTGGTACCCCAATAGAAGCGAGACCTGCTTCATAAGTTCGGATGAGAATGGCTGACCGTTATCTGAATACACGACACGGGGCAAACCGTATCGAGGGAAAAACTCACGAACCAACTGCCTGGCAGTGGTCGGGGCAGTGTAATCTGGGACGGGATATGCTTCTGTCCATCGGGATAGGGCACATACAACTACGAGGACATACTTGAATCCTCAGCATCTGTCCATCTGGATATAATCCATCTGGAGGACTTCAAAAGGATAGTCGGGAGGATGAAATCCACCTTGCTCTACGGGAACACCTTTTCCTGGGTTGAACTGACAACAGATCATGCAGGTACGCACTTTCTGTTTGGCTGCTGCTCGTAAATGCTTGTTGAACCAGAGATTCTGTAAACTGTCTAACATGGCTTTTTCTCCTAAATGTGCTGGACTATGTGCTGTGTTGATGATAACCTGAACCATAGAGTCGGGGAGAAACTATGTGATCTTTCCCTTCGTCATCCATCCTTGGTCTGTCTGGACCCCTCCTTGTTCAGCCCATTTCTTTATTTCATCTGGAGTGGCATGTGTCTGTATGTCGATGACATCTTGTGTGGGGTCCCTAACTGTCATACAGTGTGTCGGTGAGGTTACATCAGTCTTTGTCATGTCAGTCGTTTGAGTAAGAGTCAGTGCTGTATGTTTCGCTATTCGATCAGCAAAATCGTTACCCTGAGAAATCTTGTCGGTGACTTTCGTATGTGCCTTGCACTTCATGATAGCTATAGCTGTAGGCAAATGTATTGCTTCTAACAGGGCTTGAATGAGGGGGCCATGCTGAATCTTGGCTCCGTGAGAGGTTAAGAAACCTCTTTCTTGCCAGAGAACACCGAAGTCGTGAACGACTCCGAATGCATAACGTGAATCTGTGTATATATTTACTTTCAAGTCCTTGGCTCGTATACAGGCTTGGGTCAGAGCAATGAGCTCTGCTGCTTGGTCTGAAAGGGTGTCAATGCGATGTGTTTCTATGACTTCAGTTTCAGTGGTCACTGCATATGCGGCCACTAACTCTCCTGTACTTGTTCTTAAACATGAACCATCCACATAAAGTGTCAGGTCTGGATCGGATAATGCGACATCTGTCAAGTCTTGTCTGGGTTTCGTAACTGTGTCAACTACATCCACGCAATCATGTGGAGTAGGGTCTGTTGTGCTCGATGGTAAAAGTGTAGCAGGATTCAGTGTATTACAACGTCTGATTTCTATGTGTGGTTGGAATAATGTCAATTCATAACCTGTCAGTCGTGCTACAGTCAAGTGTTGAGTCTGGGTTCTGTTTAGGAGAACCTCTCCAGAATGTGGAACTTGTACTGTCAATTGATGTCCTAATACAATGGAATCACTTTGTCGGATTGCTAGAGCTGTTGCTGCAACTGACTTTAAACACGCAGGCAAGGCCTGGGCTACTGGATCCAATGTACTCGAAAAATAAGCACACGGTTTGTGTTTGTCTGCTTGTACCTGAGTGAGAACCGACAACGCTGTGCCATCGCGTTCTGTGACAAAAAGTGTAAAAGGTTTGCTGTAACATGGTGTCGCTAAAACCGGTGCTTGACATAAGGCTTTCTTTAATTCATCAAAAGCTTGTGTATGTTCCTGGGTCCAAGGGAGGACAGTCGAAGACGCTGCCTCCTGTGTTGTCAACTTTATGAGTGGTTTAGCTAGAAATGCATATTGTGGAATCCATTGTCTACAATAGGAAGTGAGTCCAATAAAGGCTCGTACTTCTTTCTGCGTCTTGGGTTGCGGAAGATGTGCAATTAACTGAATTTGTTCAGGTGTCAGCTGCCTACCCCACTTGGACAGCAAGTGCCCAAGGTACACCACTTGCTGGGCACAGAATTGTAGCTTCGAAGGTGACACCTTGTGTCCCTTGTCCGCCAAGAAAAGCAAAACCGTCAGTGAGGCTTGTTCACATTCTGGTTCACTACGGGCGGTGATCAATAGATCATCGACATTTTGGAGTAGGGCAGTGTTGGCAGGCATGTGAATACTGTCAAGTTGTCATTTTAATGCTTGGCTGTAGATGCTGGGACTTTCTGTAAATCCTTGAGGTGCGCGTGCAAATTTGAAGCTTCGGCCATTTAAACAGAATCCGAAAAGATATTGGCTTTCCGGATCAATGGGGACACTAAAGAAGGCGTTCTTGAGGTCAATTACAGTAAAGAACGTCGCCTCAGAATCAATAGCAGTCAATAGGGATGAAATGTCTGGGACCACGGGATACTGTGGTATAATACATTTATTCAATTCTCGTAAATCGATGACTAATCGATAAACAGGAGGTGCATTTGGGTCTGTACGTTTAAGAATTGGAATGATAGGGGAATTACAAACATTTGAGCCGGTTTCTACAACCACTCCTTGTGCAATGAGCTCGTCAATGATTTTCAGTAAAGCCACTACAGCATCTGGTGGTAACTTGTATTGTCGAATACGTGGTAGTACTACTCCTGGCTTGAGTGTAACACGATATGGAGTAATGTGCATACAACCTACATCAGTGGGGCCTTGTGCCCATAAATGTGCAGGAACATTCTGTAACCTTGGGTCAAAATCTCTCAATACATAATGTCCTTTGAAATCACGAAGAAACAACCTTACTCCTTCCGGAGAACAACAAATTACAGCTCCTAGAGCTTTCAGGGTCTTAATACCAAGCAAATTTTCTGGACATGATTTCGTGAGCAATAAGTCTGTAGTACGGGACAATGGACCAACTGCTAGAGGAACAGGTTTCGATACTTCATTGACTATAGGTTTTCCTGAAAATCCAAGGGAAACATTCTGTGAGCCTGAGAGGGGTGCCCCTGGAACCTCGTCATGACTGATGGTCGTTCTGCTTGCCCCTGTGTCAATCAAAAATTTTCTATCCTTCCCTAATACCTGACTGTGTACATAAGGACCTTCTTGATCTACAGGAACCTCAATAAGGCGCAAGCCAACCTCCCTCTCTAGGCTGTTTCATGTGTATTGCTGATAATCGGGATAGTCAGATTGTGCATACTGGTACATCTGCTGTGTTACATGTTGTGTTGCGGCAATGGGTTGTGGCTGTGGTACTGCTACGGTCTGTTGTGGAACCTGCATAGGCTGAACATTCTGTGGAACGTGTTGTTGGACCTGGTCCTGTCTAGGAGGACGCGGTCTCTCTTTAGTTTTACCTGTGGCTATGTTGTGTTTCAAAACTGCACAATCATTTACATAGTGACCTGGCTGTTTACAATAGTTGCATATCCCCTTATCAGGAGCTGCTGAATTTGAATTATTGGATTGTGTCGTACCCCTTTTATGACCATCAGCTGGAACTGACTGAGCAACTAGTACTTTCATTTTCGTGTCTTTCATACGTCTCTGTTCGTGATCATGTTCTTCCCTAATTCTGTTCTGGTGGTACTGTAACATTTGTAACATTTGGGAAGGCGTATTAGCTTGCCATGTGCTCTCAACTTTCAGTACACGGTTCTTAACCTGGGGCAGGGAGTTCTCGACTAATTTTGACACAAAAAGGTGTGGGTATGACTCGCTACTTGTTTTCAGGCCACTATTAATAATAAAACATTTCTCAAATCGGGAATAAAAATCACTAGTGTCTTCGTCGTGTTTCTGTTTGCAGGCTGAGATTGCATCCCAATCCTCCTTTTTAGTTGCCAATAATCTTGGCAAGACCTGTACTAACAATCCTGGTAATGCTTTAGTTTTCTCCCCAAGACCTAAACCTGGGGTTCGACCTGTTTCTTCGGTTTCTAATTCAGCCCAATTAATCTTTTTGTCTCCCACCTCCCATTCTTTTTCTTTGAGCTTCTCGTAAATACCGGCAGGCAATAACACTTTCAGTATTTTCATAATGTCGGGATAGGTGTAATCTCCCATGAGTAACATGTCTTTTATTTCACGGTGGAAACCTGCAGGGTCTTTATCATGACTGGGCACTATTTTCTTCATTTCTAACAATTCCATTTTAGTTATAGGCGTGTATACAAACACGCGTTCAAGGGTATCATCGGATTTCCTGACTGGATGTACTTCTCGTAAAGGATTCTGTTTGTCTATGTGATATGGGTGCCCGACTGGGGGTGGAACGGAAACAAGATGTGGAGTCAAGAAGGTTCTATACTTGTGACGTTGTACTAGAATCATTTCATTTAGATCGGTACCTAGACCTCTCCATCTTCTCATGAGTAAGTCCTGCAATAAATTATATAATGGACCTGGGTCAGATGCTTGGTTTTCATACTGTATAATGAGGTGTTGGGTCATGTATATACCAGCTAGTCGCTGTTCTTCCGGGGTAAGACTTAAAAATGTTTGCACTACTGAATCGTCTTTATATATGCTGTCATCCCCGGCCCACTGTACCGCGGACCGGGCTAGTTCCTGATCACGTAAGGTATTGAGTTCGTGATAACCTACTCTTTCTTTCAGTACTTTATCAGTAATTTGGAATATATGTTCAAGGGAACATCGCTCTGGTATCGGACAAAGGTAACGTTTCTTATTTTCCAAACGAATTGGTCTGTCGAAGGGTCTATCAAGAGGGTACTGTCTGGGTAGTTTCTCTCTACCTACATATGCCACCATGTCTCCCCTCGCCTGTTGCGAGGTTTCTGCTGGATTCTCTGGTTCTTCCTCCTCTGAGGAGTCCTTATCGTCTGACTCGAGTTGCCTTTCCGATTCTCGACGGGCATGTATTGCTACTATTTCTTTACGGATCTTTCTAATCATAGCATGGATACTTCTCTCTCTATCATGTTTACCCTCTGCAATATTCTGACTCCATCTGGTCAATCTCCCCATCTCTTCTTGTGGAAAGCTAGGCTGATCTTGTTCCCTTATCAAACAATTAATCAAAAATCGCATTATTAAACCTTGTGTCTCAACTTTCTGATGTGCCATGGCTTCACCAACACACTCCGGTCTTGCTCCTGTTCTAATAAAATGATATATATTGTCTAGATGGTCTGGCATTTCTGGTAATAACATCAAGTAATCTGTAACCCGTCTTAAACGTAGGGAGGCTAACATCATGGGTCCTGTTTTGCCAGGCACTGTATCATATCTGCAATCTGTAAGCTGTTCTTTAAGCTTTTCGGCTGGGGCTGCTTTAGGTGTACGCTGCATTGCTAATTCTCTCATTGTCATTCGTTGTAACTGTGGCGGGGTGCGATAACCTCCTGTAGCACCTCCTGAGGCGGAGGCTTGAGCATAACCTGGCTGTAGGGTCGGTATCTGTAACGGAGTTGGAACCTGAGCAGCGCCAGCCCCAAAGGGATTAAGCGGATGAATACCAGGGAGAACAATAGGGGAAGTGACAACTGGTGCGGGAAGTGGTGCGGGAGGGGTCTGCTGTTGCGGACCTGGGGGCAGATGATCAACAGGTAGTACAGGTGCAGGTGGTACGGGTACATGGATGGGATTGGTATATGCGGGAGCTACGTCGTCTAAATAGGAAGAAATGAAAATGTCTGCTGCAGTCTTATGACGTAATTTAGTCGGAACCAATGGAGGGGGCAGGTCTTTCGGTGTTTCCGAGGTCGCTTTGGGCAGGCCCTCGGCCAGGACTGGATACAGTCCTGTCATAATGGCATTACTCTGTCTCTCGTGTTGTTCTATTCTGACTCGCTGTCCTTCTTCTAGTAATTCTTTTTCTTTAGCTTTTTCGGAACCTTCTCTGCTTTTCTCTACTTTTCTGAGCGCCTTCTCTGTCCGTCTATGTGATTCTTTACGCCATAATTCGATGGCATCTTTCTGCGATTGTCTGGCTTTCTTTTTCCATAACGCTTCTTCTACTCTCATGATGCACTCGGCATCCCATGTCCCTGTAACGGGCCATCTCTGATTCTCTGCTAAGTCTTTCTTATAATCCACCCACAAGTCTAGATATAATATGGCATCTAAGCCATGCTTGTGGTACATAAAATGTCCAGGAGTGTCCCTGGGTGGGATGGGGACTGCTTCTTCGAGTATCCCTTTCCTAGTTCCTATCTGTCGCAATTTCGAAAATAAAGGCATAGCTAGCTCGATCTAGACACAATAAACACAATAAGTAAATGCAAACAATCACTCATACCACGACATTAAAACACATTGAAACATTTCGAAGCGAACACCAATAACTAGATAACTGAATACTAGATGCACTGCTAAACAGTACAGATACACTGCTAAAACAGTGCAGACCGGATCTGTGTGCCCAAACCCGTCTTGACCGGACACAAATTAATGCGCCCGTCTTGATGCGTCCCCAGCAACGGTACTCACCGGGAAGCACGGAACGGAAGGCCTCGGAAACTCGACTGGACTGGACCGCTACAACGTCACTGCTGCTGCTGCGCACTACGCATGTGCCTCGACACTACTGGTGGGCCTCTCGATACCTCGGACACTGCTCTCTCGGCTGGGCTCTGGTCGGGATCCTCCGCACTCCTCACCGCCTCGTCTGGATGTCGACCGCAGTCTCCGTCACCTCCGTAAGCCTGAGGGAGATACAGGAAAACCTGCAGATGCGCATGGGGTCCGTCAAAGCTGTAGTCGGGGGCAAAGCCTGCGACGCATCACCGGTGCGTGGGGTGGGGGAGGGGTCCCTATTCGGGCGCCAAATTATGTGGTAAATATTTTACCGTATACGAGTTTGCCAGATAATTTCGGACAATTTAAAGAAAATAGCTCAATCAAATGAGAGGCAGAGTCCGTGGTGTCTGAGTCATAAGGGCTTCAATCATAAATGATGACTCGAGCCATGGAAATCTATTCCATCAATACAAGGGTTCGGATATGCAATGATGGCAGGAAAGATGTCAACGATTTATTAACAGTACATGACATATATAGTAAAATGACACAATAGCATTGAATACAGTAGGCGTGACAAGTGAAATGTATATGATAAGAACACATGTGCGTAACAAAAAGGCGTGAACAAGGGTGTGCACATAGGCGTGTTCTAGAAACGTCACAGAAAAGTGTCACAAGTGGGTGGATGCTTAGAGAATTCTTGCAGAGTCGGCTGAAACCTGTGGCCTGAATGCGCGCGCAGCTAATATGACGTGTGATTGACGTGCATCTGGAGGAAGCTAGGGGTCTGACTTTTAGCACTAGTAGAAGAGACAGAAGTTTGGCATGTCAGATCGACCTGTCCCTATAACATATCTGATATCTAGTATTTGGAGGATGTTTAATCTAGAGGAAAAGGTCACTTGTGCAGAGGCTACTCTATACTGAATGTTAGTGCGTGTATAGGTGCCTGCGTGTCTACGTGCGGGGCCATGGGCCTACTCTGGTAACAGGAACCGTAAATTACTTGCACGGAGACAGGGAGACTTGCTCTTTGCTCTGCAGCCGGGGATATGTTTACCTAAATCACTAGACAGGAATGTGTTTTCGAGGAGCTGAACCGGCTACGCTGATAGCTTGAAGGTAAAATACTGTTTTTGGCAGGCAGACCAGGCCGAGCCGGGCACCGCTCGCTTGGCAGGAAGTAAGGCAGAGGTCAGGGATGCATCTTCATGCTGCAGCTTTCAGAGGCAGAGACAGAAGTGGCTTGAAGACAGAAAATCAGGGCCTAGCTCGGCAGAGCCAGGAAAAACGTGAAAGTACACCATATAAAGACGGTGGCACGGCATACTTAGGAACTGAATTATCAATCCATTCATGGTGGATCTGATAGAGGACATGTTAACGTTGGACGCAAATGTATTTGCGTCTTCAGATTTGGTCGTGGAGGGAAATTACATGTACTTGAAACTCGTACATGGAGCCGTTGGGGTACACGTTAGGGGACACAATTGACCATAAAAATTTCAATTACCTCAGTTGAATGGATAATACATGGCACCATTACAATTCCGATAACAACTTTTCAGTTTCAATATTGCCAAAAGTATATACCAGCAGGCCTGTATGAAAGGTTGGGTAAAGGGTACATCAAGTCAGCCTGGAATTTACCTTACACACATAGATGTTGGAGTGGGGGCAAGAAAGAGGTATTCCTTTGTGGTAACAACTGTAAAAATTCACTAAGCGGTACACTTCTGTGTCAAGGAATTAACTTACACGGAGCCTGCGAAGGTTCATCAAATAACCTTTCATGCCACCTGCACAACACCACTGCTACACAGATAGAGCCTCTTTTCAGACAGCTTTCCAACGGCAGCTACGTTCTAATAAGTCACCACAGCTGTTGTGGCATGGTGCCAGGAACGGCCTATCTCGTGAGCGTTACTTCCAGGGTCACTTGTTGTATGCAAGTATTGTATCCAAACAACAAGCTAGACATGGAGGCGGCAATATGGTCTTCTTTGAATATCTCTTCTATTCGAATTGATACTTTAAGCAGAATAAAGTCTATTCTTTTACAAAAAACTGTGCCTTTAACCTCATCTAGAGAAACGTATGATCTGCAAGTTGCAAGGACAGCAGCAGAGATACATACATTATTATCGACAAATTGCCTCGTACATTTCGTAGAAATGTTAAGCCAAATCTTAAACATGTCTGATACCAGTGGCATCGCACATGTATTTAAGACAATTTTTCGGGACTATTAGCACCCTTTGAAGCAGTCCTGAGCATCTTCCCGAATTTCGTGCACTCTGTGTTCGGCGGCCTGCCTCTCATCTTGGGACACGTAGCAGGAATCTTATTTTTGTTCCTTCGATATGGCAAGTCAAGTCACAGACAAAACTCAGGCTACAATGGAAGACACGATCCTAGCAATGCAATACCGAGAGCGGATTACTAAAGTCCTCGGCTTGACTCGGCTAAGAGATCTGAATACTACCTGTTTTCTTACATTCAGACCAATCTGGCAAGATTGCATCTTACCTGTTCTACGATGCCTGCTATGCGGAGAAGAATGCGTGTTAGACATCTGTCTCACACTTCCATCAGCAGTACCTATGGATGTCGATTCATAGCTTGGTTTGGTAACAGCTCATTCAACGTGTTGTCCCCAGCGGCTACCCATTCTGATGACGGCATTCGTTGAGACCTCACCATTATGATTAGGTGGTGGTGAGGTACGAGATGAAAGCGGCACACAGGCACAACCTTCTGTGAACATTGCTGATCCAGATAACGCTGACGGTAATGCATCTCACATAAGCACTATTTCCACTTTTTTGGAAATGGCCCAACTTTCACCTACTGTTGTAGACACATTTTTTGCCAGCCTATCTGAGTTGATGTTCTCCCCTAACAACGAGAATAACTGTTAAAAAGCAATCACATGGCATTCCCTGAAATCTGAATCCGGCCTTCAGTTTTGGTAAACAGAACCTAAAAAACTTTGGAACTATTTTTTTTTCCAGAGAGCGAAATTGTTTTTTTTCCAGTTCCCAAAATATTTACCTTTTTTTGACACATGATACTCTGCTTAAATTAGAACTATTCTTAGAGAACAAGATTTCTATTGTTAGAAAACTATAGAGACAATATTTACTTAGTCTCTAGCACATGTAGAGTCTTGTATAAATATTTGATGAAATGGTCTCGACCTTCTCTTCTGTATTAAGAGCCATTTCATAAATGTAAATTTTGTGATTCATTTAGTCAACATTTTAAATGTACAATATATATGCATTATCTGAATGACACCACTACTTACAAAAATGTATAGTATAATACTCATTTTCATGTATATACCATTTCAAATGCATTTTTATGTATTTTGGGGTGGGATGGAAAGCACATGCTTAGATATGCTTAAACATTGCTTAGTATTTAGTAATGATGGACATTAAACGTGGAGTGGGTGTTGTAGATGATTCTAGGACTCTAGTAAATATTTCTGATTTCATGTCCGTATGTGGTTAGATCAAATCATACCCTTATATAGGCATAAAAATCATACCCATATTAAGACATAGCCAATGCAGTCCAAATACGGAAAGGCTACTCCCATAGACTCCTAGAAAGCACAAAGCGTTCTTAAACAAAACAAAGCCTCCAGCAGCCCGGGAATTCCCCCTGCTTCTGTATTGATTTGTCCTAGAACTCCTGGAGTCCTGAAAGAACTGCGAGTTCTTAGTGACGTCTTATGTCCAACCTTACGTCAAACTCGGCACCTTCCAGGTACAAATATACCAGCACCTGCCTTAAGCAAGACACAGTGGTTTGGAGCAGATCGGCTACCTACTTGCCCAACACCCTGCTGATGAGAGTGCCGAAGGACGCACTGAGAGAGACGCTGTCTTTTCTCCTGCCGAGAAATCCAGCTCCACCTCCAGTGTTTCCCGGTCACCCTTGCGGGTTGCTGGGAGATCGAGTCCTGAGAAAGAGATACAAGACCTCCTTCATTCTATAACCAAGGTACGGAGCTGATTAGACCCACAGAGAATTCTCGATTCAGATTCTTAGCAAAAACTGTAACTCATCTACTCCTTCCCTGTACTAGGCTTAGGTTAGGTACACTGGGGTAGGCGTATCTTAGCAACACCAGTTGAGTACGTTTAGTCATTATTTTATGATTGTATGCACTATTTTATCCATTTTAAGTATCTTATGGCTTAGAAACCATAGAAATGCTTTTACAGTATTATTTCATAATACTCATTTTACTGTACGCACTTTACTTTATGACAAGTATTGCAATTGTGGCAATTCACTTCTGTTGCATGAGAAAGTAGACTGCTCAATAAATAACCTTTTTATTGAAAACACCCGTCTCTCTATTTCTCTGCACTCCTGGTGAAACTAAGCATGCACGATTGACTGAGTGAAATAGCTATCTATTGTTTCCGCGACTCTGGAGATATACTCCTTATTCTGGGGGAGCAAAGTTGTCATGTTTATGGGGTTTTCAGAAACTAATCCCTTCTTGTCTGATCAGGAAAGTTAACACCTTCTTATTTACTCAAGAAAGTTTCTAGTGACCTCTGAGCTAGCTGGCATTTCATAATTAAGTCTAACATATTCAATAGAGACCTAGTCGACCTCAGTTCTACGTCTACACTGTTGTTTATGTTATTCCAATGGGAATATAGGAACTACACTACACTTTAACATGTAAATTGTGCCCAAACTCCACTTTGGTGTTTGGAACACTTAAAATGAATAGATCACAATATTGTGCTTTATTAGGTACCCCCCAGGTTTTCCCTAGGTGTCCCAGTGGTGGAGGGATGCTTTGGGTTGCGTGAAATTGCACATTTCCCATCCCTCATTCTAGTGCTTCCCAAAATCAACTTTTGTGCTAGGAGCTCTGTGGATGAGAATCTGCAATATTCTGACATGTTCATAACCCCTCAAATCTCCAGTAGGTGTTCCAGGGGTGGGTGGTATCTATACATAAAGGCAGGGTCCTTATAACTTTTGTTTTATAAGCCCTGGTGTTGGAGAAATTGCCCAGTTCATTTTCCCCATTGTTGATCCCCAGCCACATAGGTTAACATGGCAGGAAGCTATTAATTAATAACTCCCACCAAGAAAAACTGAAAAAATATCATTCAAACACTTACCAGAATGGTATTGATGAATCCAACAATATACTATTGTTGACTTTATCCTAAAATGTACCGACAGGTACTTTTAAGACTTTCTTGGATGTAAGCCAAAATTCAGCCTTCCAGTGATCTGCACTGATTTGTCAGAGTTAGGCGGATTAGCCAGGCTGCTTTGACTGAGGTGATAAGTAGGCCCTGGCATGAAAGAGCCAATTTTGAAGGAGAGGGTTCTGCTGCATAGGAATGCCAGAAACATTTACAAAAAGGGGTGGTGAGGGACAGAGTCTCTGAATTAAGCAGAAAGCTCTCACCCAGTCAAGAGATCAGGGCTAGATCCAACACCGTTTTTTAGCTCACTGCACCATCCCAGTTTCAGAACCTGGCTGTATGCAAATTAGTCTGTTCCTGTCCCAGTGCATGATGGGAACAGGGCAAACCAAACTACAAAAGCCAATTCTTACACTGGGAAGGAAACAAGCTCCCGGGGACCGGTTTCTGGCATTACAGCCGTCTTCGGCCCGGTTTGCTTGAATCCTGATGGTGCAATGAGCAAGGGTCTCACATCTGAGAATACCCTTCCACGCTTAGGGCGGACAAAAATATTTACAAAAAGGGGTGGTGAGGGACAGAGTCTCTGAATTAAGCAGAAAGCTCTCACCCAGTCAAGAGATCAGGGCTAGATCCAACACCGTTTTTTAGCTCACTGCACCATCCCAGTTTCAGAACCTGGCTGTATGTAAATTAGTCTGTTCCTGTCCCAGTGCATGATGGGAACAGGGCAAACCAAACTACAAAAGCCAATTCTTACACTGGGAAGGAAACAAGCTCCCGGGGACCGGTTTCTGGCATTACAGCCGTCTTCGGCCCGGTTTGCTTGAATCCTGATGGTGCAATGAGCAAGGGTCTCACATCTGAGAATACCCTTCCACGCTTAGGGCGGACAAAAATATTTACAAAAAGGGGTGGTGAGGGACAGAGTCTCTGAATTAAGCATAGGAATGCCAGAGAGGTTGTAAATCATGATTTTCAAAAGAAGGAGGGGACAGGCGGAAGAAGCTAGTTTCATTTGCACCCCTACTCTTTGAACCCAGCCAGATTGCAGGCTTGAGGAAGGAATGGGCAAATGCCAGGGGGAGAGAGAATATTGAGATGAGCCATCCTGGAAATTGGCTTGGCCAGCTCATGCCTCTCTGCTGTGACTTCAGTCATATAGAATTTTGGAGAAATAGTGCTTTCTGGGAAACCAATGCAGTTTGGAGGAAATGGTCATGCTATGGGGTGTTGCCCTGTATCTCATTGGACAGGAGTGTACTCCTGTGTGACCCCAGAGAACACTGAATAAGTATATGAGAGGGACAGTGCCTCTCAGATCTGCTGCTTGAAACAAGAGGAATAGAAAAGGTCAATGCTGAGAAGTTTGATTTGCACCACCCAGGCCCTGCACTCTGACTGACTGCACCTGCTGCACAATCTCAAACTACAGCCCCGTGGAACTAACTTGCTTCAAAAGCACTAAAGAGTGGAGCTCCTGCAAGTTACAGGTTAACAGAGCTCATCTGGATCATCACCACCAAGAATCCCCAGCCTGGAGTCACTCCAGTGAATTTGTGAGGGTTTTGTCCAAGTGGATTGTGGGAATTGAAGTCCCGAACTTTCAATGAGCACCTTGGAGCTTTCAGACCAATGGAGTACGTTTTGGACACTTTGAGACCTTCAAAGGATCTTCAAGAAGAAGTTCCAGAAGGTTGAAGAAGTTTGTAGCAACTTTGGAAACAAGCTCCATAAGTGGACTGACTCGACCTGGCCAACCAAGCCAGCAACCGTTAACGGCGAGTCAACCCCCCCTCCAGGTTTGTCCGGCTGAAAAGCTCCGGAGATACGTATTCCAGAGTTTAAGTGGGCGCTGGTTGGAACCTAATTTTGTGAACCCTCACCCAATCCAGCCTGGTGAAGAGTATTGAGGGACCCTAGGAGAAAAAACTCCATAAAAGTTTCTAAGTCAGAACATAGAAAAGGTGACCGGGACCAGCCGCGAGAGTCAACCTGCCCACCTTCAACCACAAGCCTGCCTGGATCTCTGGTTCATCCCTCTGGAAAGCTCTGGAAGCCTGACTTACATAACTTTGACTAGGAGCTTTTCGCAAGGCAAGCCAGCGAACTCCCACAAAATCTGGACTAGCTGAGAGCTTCTTGGGACCCCAGGGAAAAAAGGTCCGGAAAAGTTTCTGTGTCAGAAGGTAAAGACTTTGACCAAGACTTACCGCCAAGGGTAGCCACACAGGGCTCTATCGCAGTCGGCCTGAAACATTGACTTTGACCCGGTCTACCGTGAACAGATGTCCCAATAGGAGCTATAGGTTTGAATGTGCTGTATAATGCTAGATCTTTAAAAATTCATATTTCCGGTCCCTGTATTGGATTTTTTTATTTTTATGTCATTTTTTTTTTGTGTTCAAAGGTTTTTTATTTGGAGCTGCAAGACATACGACAGTACAAAGAACAGTTCGTGGATATACATACATTGCTATAATGAAATCATAAATAAGTCCAGAAAAAAAAAAACATAAGACCAGAAACAAAAAGCAAAATGTCCACACTCAATGTCTAATAAGCAGATGTAGACGAGTTGCGTCCAGAGAAACACGGTGACTTGTTTAACATGACCATTATCACATGACACGACCTGTGGAGAAAAGAACACCAACAATGGGTAGCAGAGGCAACACGAGCCAAGCATTTGTGTAGATCTACACTGTATACAATGGGAGGATGCACATGACAGCTTATTTAGAAAAGTGCACTGAGTACCAAGTGTTCAGATTCATGGGGGTTTGAATGCGTCAAAGTGGTCATCTAGTGTGGACCAGAGTTTCCTGAGCGGCGGCCTCCATGGGGTGGAAGTTAAAGAAATGTTATCTGCACCTCTTAAGTGGGAGACCCAATTTAGCCAGTGGGGAAAGGAAGCTTTGTGCGTGCTTTTCCAGTTGTTAAGGATGATTTTGACCCCAGCCGTCAGCAGCAGGTCCAGTAGGGCTTTGTCATCATCATTGAGTGTGACGGCTTTGGCAAAACCTAGAACAAGCGTTGCAAATTCCCTTGGTAAGGTGATATGGAGTACTGTGTGTATGAAATCAAAGATCCTGTCCCAATATGAGGTAACACAGGGGCATTTGAAGATTAGATGTTCCAGATCTCCTCCCATATTCGCACAATTCCAACAAGTGTCGTCGGGTTTGATTTTGTGAAGGAACAATCTCCTGGGAGTCCAGAAGGCCTTATGAAGCAGCCAGAACTTGGTCTGTGAGAGTGTAGGGCTAATTTTGTGGCGGGTGGTTGATTCCCAAGTGCTGGCCCAGATAGTGTCTGAGTTAGGTGTGGAGGAGAATGAGTCCCAGTACTTTTGGAGAGGAGCATTTAGGGTGGACGATTGCGGCCGCATTAGTTTGTACAGTCTAGAGACTTGGTGCCCCAATTTGTTAAGTGAGGTGAATAGCCCCGGGAGGGAGGGGGGGACAACTGTCAGGTTAGCCTTCGCTAGTGCTACTTTAATGTGTAAGAAGTTATAGAATTCAACGTTATGGAGTTGGAACTTATCCTGAATTTCTTTGAAGGTTAGTGGCTGCGAGTCCTCGATCAGTTGGTGTGGGAATAAGATACCCTTGTCTATCCAGGTGGGGTAGTTGAGAGGCTTCCCTTTGTATACAATTTTGGGGTTATGCCATAGAGATTCCCAAGAGGAGAGACGGAATTGATGTGGGAGGCATTTACTGATCTTTAGCAGAGCCAATTTAGTATTTTTGAAGATGGGCCCCGGACCTAGGCTGGGACGGAGTTTGGCGGTGAGTAGTGCGCAGGGGTCAAGACCCTCAAGAATAGATTTTTCCACAGAGAGCCACACTGGGGTGTAGTCAGATTGGGAGGAAATCCAATGCGACCCTTGTTTTGCTAAGAAGGCGATCTGGTAAGTTTTGTAGTCTGCCAGATTGACCCCACCTAATTTCTTGTCTAGTCGAAGTTTTTTTAAACTGATTCTGGCTTTTTTGCCCTGCCAGAGGAATGCCGAGATGACTTTGTCCAGTTTGGAGTGGAATACATTAGAAAGGAGGAGTGGGAGCATCGTGACCAGGTAGTTAACCAGGGGGGATATCATCATTTTTATAGTTTCAATCCGGCCCCACCAGGTGAGGAAGCGGGGTGACCATCCGTCCAACTGACTTTTGATTTTGTCTAGGGTTTTGTTCTCGTTGTGTTTAAGGGTACTCAAAAGCTCATCAGTGAATTCGATCCCCAAGTATTTAATCACTCCCGTTTGCCAGAACAGGCCTGAATTGCCCAGCACTTCTCTCGAAGTGTGGATATTAAGAGGTTTTACTTCGGACTTATCCCTGTTTAATTTGTACCCGGAGAGGGAGGAGTATTTATCTATTGAGGACATTAGTGCGGCAATGGAGTTGGCAGGGTTCTCGGTCGCTATCAGGATGTCGTCTGCGTATGCTGCTAATTTGATGCGTGAGTTTCCAAAGGAGATACCCTCAATGTCCCTGTTATTTTTGATATCTGTAAGGAGTGGTTCAAGGGCTAAAAGAAAGAGAGCTGGTGATAGGGGGCAGCCCTGCCTGGTCCCCTGGTACAGACGGAAGGGATCCGAGAGGGAGCCGTTAATAGCTATCCTGGCAGAAGGGGCAGAGTAGAGGGCCATCACCATCTTGATAAATGGGTCGCCGAGGTTGAAAGAGAGCATACATTGGCGTAGAAAAGACCACGAGACCTTGTCAAATGCCTTTTCTGCATCTAAGGTTATCGCCACCATTGGTACAGAAGTGGATTTTGCCTTTTCTATAATATGACACAGTAATCTAGTGTTGTCGTTAGACATCCGGTTTTTCAGGAAACCTACCTGCGAGGGGCTAATTAATTTGTGAAGGATGGTATTTAGTCTGGTCGCCAATATTTTAGCATATATTTTGCAATCTATATTTATCAGGGATATTGGACGGTAATTTTTAGTGAGTAGTGGGTCCTTCCCTTCTTTGGGTAATACTATGATCGTGGCCTCACTCATTGAAGGGGAAACACCGCCACAGGCCGCAGTAGAGTTATAAAGTTTAAGAAGCGGAGGGTCAATCTGGTCTGCAAAGGCCTTAAAGAAGGGTGCAGTGAAGCCGTCTGGGCCTGGGGCCTTATTATTCTTCAGGGATTTGATTGCTGCCTTGAATTCTGAACTAGAGATTTTTGAGCCCAGCTGTGCGCTGTCTGCTTCGGAAAGTTTTGGAAGGCGGAGTGAATTGAGGTAGTCCTTGCAGGCGGATTCGTCTAATACCTTGTCATTTTTGTACAGATCTTCATAAAATGCCTTGAAGGTATCGAGGATGTTTGACTGTTTAGTGTGAGTGACATTGCATGAGTTTTTAATGGACGATATGGTGGACAATTTCTGTTTGTGTTTCAGGTATGAAGCCAACAGTTTCCCGGCTTTGTTGCCTTCGCATAGCTTCAGGGCCTTAAAGCGGTTAATCCAAACCCCCGCCCGTTTACTGGTGATGGTATTGTATTCGTATTTTTTTTTGGTTAGCGTGTCTAGAACACCTGAGTCAAGCGGGTCGGATTTGTGCTGAGCTTCTAGAATACCGATCTGGTGTTCCAGAGACTCAAGTTCCTTATTAAGTGCCTTGTTAGATTTGGTCCTAATGGCGATGATGACCCCGCGTATTGTGGCTTTCAGCGCATCCCACAAGGTGCTAGGTGAGGTGTCGGGGTTGTCGTTTAGGGAAAGGTAATCCTCAATTGCGTTTGATATTATTAATTTGTTTGCGGGGTCTGAGAGTGTCTCCTCATTAAAGCGCCATCTCTTCGGGGGGAGGATCGATCTAGAACCAGCTAGTTTGGTGTGGATACAGGCGTGATCCGAGACTAATTTTGGGGCTATAACGGTCTCTTCTATAAGATGCGTGAAGATAACATTTTTTCCTATTTTTATAAATTGGTTATACGTATTGTGTAATAATTATTTACGTAATTGGTGTTTTTAAATTCTTTACATGCCTGTCTCTGTAGTTCAGCCTGTTTGCTCGCAGCCAAACTACAAGGGTTGAGCATGGGAATAATTTACTTAGACCTATTCTGAGCCCTACACTGTGTTAGTGGTCTTTTTGCCAGTGGCAGATGCATATTTGCCACAACTAATACCTACTTTTTAAGAATTGAGTATAATTTAAAGAGTTGGAGGTGGTCCTCCAATCTGTGCTACATTTGAGTCATCGAGGGCTGTAGCAACTGTACCACTAAATGTTGTAGAACTATCTGAATCTGATGATGGAATGACATAAGGCGGTGGATGTGAGGACAACAGAGCATCTAAGAAATCATCAGCAGAATTACTATTAGTACTAGATTTCTCCGCAGCACTGGAATTTTCATTTTCCTATTCCTGATTCTTTTTAGACTATTCCGTTGTCAATGCAGGGTACTTTCTAGCTCCCTCAACTATATATTTTCTGGCCCTATGATGATATTTTTCACATTTAGCAGCATCTTAGATATGCACCACTCTCCTTGCTCAATTCTAATATTTTTATTTTTATTTTGCATGTGCTGCACCCTCCCAAGCATTTAGAGCTTCATATTGTTCAGGTCTAGGAGGTGGTTGCATGTCATATAATATTCCTCTTATATTCTGAATAAAGCTCAGTTTTAATGTACTATATTGTGGAAATCTTAATGCTTCCTCCTTTATTGTGATCTTGTGCCATAGACGAAGCCACAAATATATATAAAACTCTACATTTGTCACAATATAATGGCCTGCCGTAACATCCAGTGGAGCTTCCTCACCCTTATGGACTGGAACTTGCATATCACCCCTTAAAAAATCTGTAAGGCACTGAAACATTTCATGATTACAGTACTTCAACAATGACCTTAAACTACTTTGCAATGAACCAACCCACATCAAAGGAGCCGCTCTAGATATGATCATCACCAAAAATGAGCTGGCATCTCTAAGATCGATTTCTCCCATTGAATGGTCCGATCACCACCTCATGATATTTAATATCACTTCACATGCTAGAATCAAGCCAACACGGTCTGCCAAACTTAAAAACTGGACCAGGAACATCAAATAAGTCCCCATGACGGAACTAGAATGCAAGATTCATGCCCAGCTACGACTCCACGCTTGTAACCACAAAGCCCTGGACTTCGCTGCACATTTTAACACAACAAGGGCTAAAGTGTTAGATCAAGTTGCTCCGCTCAAACTCAAACAACCGAGATCCATCAAATCTAATACTTGGTTCAACGAGGATCTCAATAATTAAAGACGACAACTCAGGCAGGCAGAAAGGTCTTGGAAACAAAACCCTTCAACTATACACCTCGATCTACGTAGAGCCACTCGGGTGTCATATAAAAAACAAGTCTTCAGAGAAAAGGCATCCTTTTTTGTAGCCAGCTTGACCAGGCTAAGAATAGACCCAGGGAACTCTTCAACATTGCTAAAAGACAAACTAACAGCGCACCTTTGCAGGACTTAATAGCCACCAATGAACGCTGTGAAGAAATCAGCAGCTTCTTCACAGAGAAGATCACGAAAATTGAAAATCCTTCCTCCTAAGCCCGAACCTACCTCCCCTCGATCCTGCCCTTCCATGCTAGACTCTGACCGAATTTAACTTATTCATGCCAAGGATAACCAGACACTCACCCATACGAAAAATGATGCCAACTGGTCGGAATTCAAAACCATGTCGGAAATAGAAGTCTTCAACATAATTGGGAGTTTGAAGCCCACTCCCACACCACTGACCCCCATCCCTTTCACAATAGTACAAAATCTTAACCACATCATCGCCTCCTTCTGGAAAAAATCATTACCTCCTCTCTTACCTCAGGCAGTATACCTGACTGCCTCCAACTTGGACAAATCACACCTATTCTAAAAAAAACAGAGGCTGAATCTAACGATCTAAACAACCTTAGACCTATCTTTAATCTTGCATTCCTAGCTAGAACCCTAGAGAAATGCATCCTCCAACAACTCAACAAACATATTGATCATTTCAGCCTCCTTGATTCCTTTCAATCGGGATTCAGAAAGGGCTGTAGCACTGAAACAAGCAATACGCCACATCTCAGATGATATCCACAGAGCCTTAGATGACGGTGAAGCTTCTCTTCTCAACCTTATTGACCTATCTGCAACATTCAACACAATAAATCATACAGCGTTACTTTAGACTCTAAAAAGACGCTCTGGCATTAAAGGCACAGTACTAAAATGGTTCACTTCCTACCTTCAACACAGACCACAGCAAATTAAAATGTAAATCATGCCTCTCTAAGCCTTCAGGAGTTGCTCTTGGTGTCCCCCAAGGCTCAATCCTCTCCGCGACCCTCTTCAATCTCTTCATGGAACCAATCACAACCATACTAAAGCAAACTGGAGTTAAATATCACGTATATGCAAATGACACACAACTCTACTACAAAATCAAATCTTCCAGTGACATACACCACCTAACCATAACAACTCTAACCAAGATACAATCATAGTTTTGCTCAAACCACCTAAATCTGAACACGGATAAAACTGAATTAATATTGTTCTCACTAAAAAATAACCACCTACCAATACAAGATTGGCTAGGAACCTGGATGCTCTAAATTGCTCCCTCATCCGCTCTGATTCATTAAAATCACTAGGCATTAAGCTGGACAAGAACTTGTCAATAAAAGATCACGTCAAACAATCTGCTAAAGTTGCACAGTACTCCCTAAAACACCTCAAGAAAATTAAACCTTTCATTCCCAAAATGATTTCAAGACAATAGTACAATCCCTAGTACTCTCTAGAATGGACTATGGGAAAACCAGGGACACCAAAATCCCACCTAAGCCACTAAGCTCAGTCATCAACATGGCAATCCAACTGGTCACAGGCATGAAATGGTTTGAACACATCACACCAACTCTTAAATCACTCAGCTGGCTTCCTATTGAAGGTAGATGTATCTACAAGTCGGCATGCATCCCGCACCAAAACCTTCACAATCATCCCCACAACTACCAAAACAGCAGACTCGTGAGAGCAGGTCTCGCCAGAACTCTGAGAAGCTCTAACTCACTTCTTCATATACCTCCAAATTGAAAAAGAAACCCTCCCAGTCCCGCTCCTTTTTGGGTGATGTACCCAGGCTGTGGAACGCTCTCCCTATTGAACTCAGATGCAACCCCTCCTTCTACTGCTTCAAAAGGGACCTGACACTCCATCTCCTCGCGAAATACTTTATCAACTGAACCAGACTCTGACAACCCAGTTGACTATCCTTGCTACCTTGACTGCCAAGGATTGGTGGTTTGTCCAACAGTTTCACCTACCTATACCTTATACTATGTTTTTCCCTACTATATTCATTCATGTTGTAAAGCGCTCTGATACCCACAGGTCTAGACAGCGCTATATAAAACTTTTAAAATAATGAAAATGAGTGAAATTCATTAAAAAATATATTTAATATTTTGTCTGAATCACAATTCATTACATATTGATACACACATCCCAATCTCAATGCGTACCTTTTTTCCATACAACTATCACAGAGCGGCTCTTGATGATTCACCAACCAATCACAGAGTGACACTTCGCCCCAATTGACCTATCCCAGCAAAGTACTCTCTGACACAATTCTCACTCCTTTATCATTTACTGTACATCTCATTCCAAATACTCTAAGCAAGCTCAATGAACAAATAACTCATGTCTGCTCCAATAAGGAATTCAAAGTAATCACTCACACAGAAACTTGCAGGAAATGACACTTCCCAACTTCTGCACACACACAGATGAAATCTGGGTCAGTGGAAATCACCTTAACTGATGCAGCTTCCCCTTTTTGCAATAGGGTCTATTAACACCAATCATTGTTAGCACACTAACAACAATCAGACATGTGTTCCTATCTCAATTGTTCAGTCAATGGTACCAATGCCACAAAATTTAGTAGACAAGTAAAACCATAACATTCTCTTATCTATCGCAGGATCTTTGCCTGTGACAGGCCTGATAACAACTTCACCTGCTCAGCATCACAGCATCAAGTGTGTTTACACATTTACACAACTAAACCATATCATTACCAAATGCATAGCACACAACTTCAATACACCACTGTAAGCTCAACATAGGCAATCCTGATGCACAACACTTTTAATAATCACTCCTCCACTATTGCAAATGCCTTCAGAAATGCCAAAATTCCTTCAGTCTTCAAGATTTGGCCATGGACTTGAGGGACACAGACAATTCTAAATTGGGGTAAGCTTCCTCAATCTAAATCTCCAAACTGTTTTAGCTAATTTGTTTCCTGTGTCTTTAACCGTCACTCTGCTGCCACTTGTCGGAGTCGGGATTCTTGTATCTCAAATAGCTGGTATAATCATCATGCAACCCCCAGTATGGGTCGTACGGACCTTCGTTAAATGACAAAGAGAGTAGATAGGAAGCTACCATTTACATTAATTTCCAAACACAGTGAAGTCCAATTGTGACTTCACGGGAAACAAAAAGAAACATTTAAGTGAGTTTAAAGGGATTTATTAACAAATTAGTTCAAACAAACTCATTAGATTCATTAAGTTTTTAAATTGTACTCACCATTACTACAGATTCAAATAAACTAAAATCTGATATTTCAAAATGAGAAAAATGACCAGATTAGTGAGAATTTCAAAAAGAATGGAAAATATGTAACAAGAGTGTTCCATAAAGGAAAATCTCTCATTTACATTAAAGAAGATTTGGGTGAGAATGGTATTTTAGCAAAAATAGGTTGAGGTGTCAGCTTCAGAAAAACAAATGCAGGTTTCTGGTGAGAGAATAGAAATGCATAGGCATATAGCCTTCGCACTCAAACAGTGGAGATTAGCAGAGGCTAGAAGGATCTTCTCAGCTGGAAGCCAGCAAGCATCTCTAATATCTGCTCCCCTTCAGTCTAACAAACACATGCCACTATAATTCAAAAAAACACTAGTAACATTGCAACTCATTCCCACTTCAAAAACTAATCCTTCTCTTACCAAGGTTGGAAGTAAGTACATTCCCCAGTTTCACACATCTTTGCAATGGTCCATACATGGCTATGTCCTTTGGTTGTTTCACTGAACAAAATATGTTGGGTTCAGACAGCTCTTCCCACGAGTTGCACTTCCAGACATCTTCCTCATCTTCCTCGCCCCTTGCCCCCCTGTGAGAACCTCACTATCAGTTGTCTAACAATTAGCATATGCCTTTTTATTAGCTTACAGACGACTTCTGGAAAAATACAACATGGGTAGTTGGAAGAAAAACATCTTGTGTAAAACACCTGCGTGAATGCGAGAACAGATCTCCTAACCTTAACCCCTCCACTGCGGCGGCTATTCCGCCGCAGTGCTAAGGGGGTGGGGCGGCCGCGCTCCGTCACCAGCCGCGGATGCGATGTGCTCATGATGAAGCGGTTCCGTCACGGGCCCGCCCGCTCAATAGAACGTTCAGCGCAGGCGCGGAATCCGCACCGCGCAGGCGTTCCGAGCGTGCCGTGACGGAACCGCTCTGTCATCAGCACAGCGCCACCGCGGCTGATGACAGAGTGGTTCCGTCACCAGCAGGGGAGGGGTTAAATGTCTAAGGTTGACATTCAAAACAGCATTAGTATTCAAGCTAACTTAATTCATTAAACTTTAAAAGGCTACAGCGTCTGCATTTCAGCAGCAGCCTTGGAGAGACCTGGAGAGACTTACAGACAGAGTGAAGTTGACATCTCAACAGGCTTCGAGAAGTGTTACATTATATTATTATTATTATTATTATTATTATTATATCACATTATAACCGCAGCTAGATCACATTTGCTGAAGTTTGTAATTTATATATTTGTATATTTATTATGGGATATAAACTGATGCAATTTTTTCTGTTGTTTTATATTATGCTTGTGCACATTTTAAACAAATATGGGCCTAGCTCGTTGATTTTAGCATCACATAGCCTGTACTGAGCATATCTCCAAAATACTTGTTTACACCGTCATTATGAGGGTGCTTTGGAGAAAGACGTTTGTTACTGAGTAACCTACAATAATAATCCCCAGTGTTTTTCTATACAAAAATAAAAAATACCATTACTGAGTGTCTTGGTAATTCTACAAAGGGGAAGACAACGGGGACGGCATTTTGCTTATTTAAAGGCAACTCCGCCTGAGATAGGAGAGCACAAAAACAACGACCGCAACACCAGCACCCTGCTCGACAACCTCGCCAATCTTGGACTCAAGCAGCTGGTGTCCACCCCCACCCACCTCGCCGGACACACACTCGACGCCGTCTTCTCTTCCAGCACAGACATCGCCTTCAGCCACACCACAGAACTTCAATGGACGGACCACAGATGTGTCCACTTCACCTTCAAAAGAATGACGATCCACCACCACCAGCAACAGGCTGCCCGCAGAAGCTGGAACAAGATCACAGCCGACCAGCTCGCCACCTCCCTGAGCCAGCACCCTCCTGCCAGCTCAGCGAACGCCAGCCAGGCCGCCGACAATCTCACGAAGTGGATCAGCAACTGCGCGGACGAACTCGCCCCGCTGAGGACCCCGCCCAGCAGACCCGGCAGCAAAAAAGCCCCATGGTTCACCGACGAACTCAAGAGCTCCAAGAAGATCTGCCGAGCCCTCGAGAAAGTCTGGAGAAAGGAATCAACACCGGACAACAACGCACACAACTGCAAGGAACTCTTCAACATCGTGAAAGAGCTCTCCAACCCCAACGCCGGAAACAACGACATCACCCCATCGCAAGACCTCTGCAACTCCCTCGCCTCCTACTTCCACAACAAGATCGCGGACATACACAACAGCTTCAGCACTCAACCAACGCACACCACGACCGAACCACCGCCCCCCACCACCACCCTCCGCGCCTGGATGCCGATCAGCACCGAAGACACCATCCGCATGATGAACTCCGTCCACTCCGGATCTCCGACCGACCCCTGCCCTCACCACGTCTTCAACAAGGCCGACGCTGTCATCGCACCCCACCTGCGGGACATTATCAACACCTCCTTCGACACCGCCACCTTCCCGGAGAGCTGGAAGCACGCCAAACTCAGCGCTCTACTCAAGAAACCCACAGCGGACCCCACCGAACTCAAGAACTACCGCCCCATCTCACTCCTCCCGTTTCCAGCCAAAGTCATCGAGAAGACCGTCAACAAGTAGCTGGCCGCCTTCCTCGAGATGAATGGATCCCTCGACCCCTCACAGTCTGGCTTCCGAGCCAACCACAGCACCGAGACCGCCCTCATCGCCGCCACCGACGACATCCGAGCCCTGATGGACAACGGAGACACAGCAGCCCTCATCCTCCTAGACCTCTCCGCGGCATTCGACACTGTCTGCCACCGCACCGTAGTGCAGCACCTCAGCAACGTCGGAATCCAGGAGAAGGCACTGGAATGGATCATCTCCTTCCTCGACGGAAGAACACAGAGAGTCCGCCTACCACCATACAAGTCAGAGGCCACCGAAGTCATCTGCGGCGTCCCTCAAGGATCCTCGCTGAGCCCCACCCTCTTCAACGTCTACATGACCCCCTCGCGGCCATCGCTCGCCAACACAACCTCAACATAATCTCCTACGCCGACGACACCCAGCTGATCCTCTCCCTGACCAACGACCCCGCCGCCGCCAGAGCCAACCTTCACGAAGGAATGAAAAAGGTAGCCGAGTGGATGTCGACCAGCCGCCTGAAGCTGAACTCGGACAAGACGGAAGTCCTCATCCTGGGCTCCTCGCCCTCCGCCTGGGACGACTCCTGGTGGCCCCCCGCCCTGGGCACCGCACCCAAACCAACGGACCACGCACGCAACCTGGGCTTCATCCTGGACTCCTCCCTCTCCATGACCAGACAAGTCAACGCTGTCTCCTCGTCATGCTTCAACATCCTACGCATGCTACGGAATATCTTCTGGTGGATCCCCACTGAGACCAGGAAGACCGTCACCCAGGCCCTCGTCACCAGCCGACTGGACTACGGCAACGCCCTCTACGCCGGTACCACCGCCAAGCTCCAGAAGAGAATCCAGCGGATCCAGAACGCCTCAGCCAGACTCATCCTCGACATCCCACGAACCAGCCACATCTCCGGACATCTGAGAGACCTGCATTGGCTCCCCGTCAACAAAAGAATCGCCTTCCGCCTCCTCACCCACGCACACAAAGCCCTACACGACCAAGGCCCGAGCTACCTCAACAACCGAATCAACTTCTACGCTCCCAAACGCAACCTCCGATCAGCCAACCACGCCCTCGCCGCCGTCCCCCGCATCCGAAGAGCGACAACAGGAGGAAGCTCCTTCTCCTACCTGGCCGCCAAGACCTGGAACTCCCTCCCTCCCGACCTGCGCCTGACCCAAGACCACCTCTCCTTCAGGAAGAAGCTGAAGACCTGGCTGTTCGAGCAGTAACGGCACCCCCCCCCCCCCCCAGGGCCTTGAGACCCTACGGGTAAGTAGTGCGCTCTATAAATGTCTTTGATTGATTGATTGATTGATACTGTATTCGTGTGAAGTCGTTCCAAACGCAAGTGTGTTCACAACATTTTAATGATGATCCACACTTGTTGTAACTATTATGAATAATTACTTACCA